>NC_135503.1:158062820-158330320 GCF_052857255.1 Amblyomma americanum
GACGCGTTTGAAATACAGGTATCGGGACACCCGAGGTGCAATACAGTGTCGGTAATAAGGCAGAAGCGTCCCTCAACGTAATTAGGCTGTTGACCTGACTTAAGGACGCTGCTGAATTTCTCGCTCTTTGGTTTCTCCTGTTTGTTTTACTTCAACTGCAGCATGTTTTTTCATCGACTCTGGATTCTTCTTTTTTGGTCTGTATTAGCTGCCACTTGAGCTCGTAGGCTGGCTTTGTATGCACACGCAACTCCTGTCCAGGACACCGTCTCTCACGTCACCTGGGGTGAACTATTTCGGTCACAATTCCTTTATTCCTTACTCTGCGTCTGATGCGTGAAACAGTTATATTTTTTCCTTATTTCAAATTTGGCAAGCCCGTTGCATGTATGTCATGATAGAAGATTGCTCGTTGTCTTCATGCATGTTTCGGGTTGCAGCAGATTTGCAGTCATCGCCAATGTGGTTCTTGGGCGGCGACCCATAAGCAGTTGTACCGGGCTGGCGCTTAGTCCCTATATACCGGCGCGTTTCCGAAATCTGCTAACGCCAATTCTGGTTCTGAACACCTTACTTCTGCTATTTTAAGTTGTGTGTTTTTTTTTTCATTTTCACAGTACGTTCCACCATTTCACTTGAACGTAGATATCCTGGGCTTTAGGTGTTTCTTTTCAAGTTCAGCTTTGTGGAAACTTCTCGAGTACCACGCTCGCAAATTGCGGTCCTTGTCTCTCTCGGTTTTCGGCTTAGGTATCACTGTGTTTGAAGTGGTTGCCGTCACCAACGCGCACTTGTTATGCGCTATTCCAGGCACCCTTAGAGCTTGTGAAGGTAGTGGTTTCGATCTCTCAGGACAACATCGCGAAGCAGAACACAGCAAACTTCAGAAAGGACACACAAAGAAAAATCAAGATACTGGCGCTGAGCCCCAGTGTCTCATCTTCTCTTTTTGCATCATTTGTGAAGTTTGCGCTGTTTCGCTTTGTGATTTACAACCAACTAGCTCGAAACATCTTATACAAGTCTCTCTGAGCACCAGTGTCTCACCTTCTCTTTCGGAATCCTTCGTGAAGTTTGCGCTGTTTTTCTTCGTGGTTAACAACCAACTAGCTCAAGACATGTCCTTCAAATCTCTCTGGAGATGCCGCCTACTCAGCGTAGCAAGCTCACCCGGAAACCAGCCAGCAAGTGACGAAGTGGGTGGTCGTTTGGTGCCCAGCTTTCGACGGTCGCAAGCCAGAGAATGGATAAGAGTCAATGGCTCACAAACAAACCAAGCAAGCGATACAAAAAAATTCCTAATCACTCGTAAGAATGCATACAAAGTGATCTGGTTTGGTTTGGTTTGGTTTATGGGGGTTTAACGTCCCAAAGTGACTCAGGCTATGAGAGACGCCGTAGTGAAGGGCTCCGAAAATTTCGACCACCTGAGGTTCTTTAACGTGCACTGACATCGCACAGTACACGGGCCTCTAGAATTTCGCCTCCATCGAAATTCGACCGCCGCGGCCGGGATCGAACCCGCGTCTCTCAGGCCAGCAGCCGAGCGCCGTAACCACTCAGCCACCGCGGCGGCACAAAGTGATCTACAAATCAATGCAGCACATGCAAAGCCACCCTAAGGAGAGGTTCCAACACAAGACAGATCTTGCACGTAAAGTACCCTAATATAATAGAGAGACAAAGAATGCAGAAAACCGTTTGTTCACCGGGCACAGCGACAGATCGCGACGGAGCCATCCCGAATATTTGCGCACGTTGTCTCCCTGGTCCATGGCTGGGCGAGTGCTGTCGAGCTGTGAGTGGTGTGGGCTCGCTTCACCGAGCTAACACAACGGGAAGGGCTGCTTGGCAGCGCTAAACGTCCTTCCTATATAGGGTGCTAGGTCTGTTCGTAACTTCGCGCCAAGGCAGGCGCGGATATACGCAGAGTACTGACTGTACAACATCTCACTCACCCTCCCGCCGAACCATGCAGTGCCACTGGCCGGACTGGGAAAGAGCTTTCCAAGTAATTCGAGTTGCTTCACTTCGACCCACGCCGCCCCGCGCGAGCGAAGTGGAGAGAGCGTCACACAGCACTCCGAAGGCTAAGCGCTCTCCTTCGACAATGAGTGAAATTTTCGTGAAGGTTCTCGAATCGCCTACGGTGCGCGTGGGACAGATTCCGTCCGCACCGTGTCGGCTTTCGAAATGTGCGTCGATTTCTGTGACAGTTCACTTTAGTTCGTCCACTTCCTAAAAGTTGCTGAAGTAATTCAGCGCCACATAGAAATTCTTTATTTTGAGCTCGAAGATATCGCATCCGAATTTTTCTTACGGCTAACTCGGTTCCGGTTGAGTGATGATAGTATTTCGCTGTCGGGCACGCGCGCGCTCTTGGCATACATACGAAGAGGACACACATAGCTGTGTCCTCGTTCCTTGTCTTCTGATGCTCATAAACACAAAAAATGTGAACACACAAGTCAGAAAAACTTTATTTTTCCCACCGATATAGGAAACACGCCTACCTTCCTAGCTCAGGTACGTAGACCCGGAAGGGAGTAGGGGGCTCCGCGATTAGAGGCCTGTGTGGTGAACCTCTTGGTTCTTCGAGGCCTCGGTCGCCAGGCGGATGGCTTCGAGTTGGTCTTCGAGTTTTGAGCTTCGAAGGATAGACTCCCAAGCTTCCTCATTAGGAATGCTTACGGCAGCCCCAGGTAAGTAGGGGCATTGCCAGATTATGTGGTTTAGTGTCCCTCTCTGGTCGCATTGTTTACATCTGTCGTGTTCTCTTGCGTCTATGTTAAGGAGGTATAGCCAGTGTGGGTTCGGATAGTTGCCCGCCTGGAGTCTTCTCAGACACCTGGCTTGTTCGTTGTCCAGTTGTGTGTGCGGTGTGGCGTAGGATCTTCTACCCAGTTTGTAGTAGTCGCAAATGTCTCTGAAGGGGGTCAGCCGCTCCTCGTGTACTGGGTCGTCGAGCCGCTCTGCGCTCGCCCGGTAGTAGACGTCTCGAGCGAGCGCGTGTGCGGCTTCATTCCTCGGTGCCGATTCGTGGCCAGGAGTCCAAATAATTCTGACCTTACGGGAAATCTCCCTGGATAAAAGAATTTTCTTCGTTTCTGCCGCCACCCTTCCTTTGGTGAGGTTCCAGATGGCCGTCTTGCTGTCACTAATTATGGTGTTGGCTTGCGTCCCGACACACGCGAGTGCAATAGCCACTTCCTCTGCGATGTCAGCATTTCTTGTTTTGATCGATGCTGTAATTAGCGGGATGCCTGCCCCATCTAACACCGCGGCGACCGCGGCCCCAGATTTTTCGGTGGCTGCGTCCGTCGATGCCACTGTTTCCGATGGTTTCGAGTCCATTTCTCTAGCTATGGCCTTGGCTCTGCTTTCCCTTCTTTCCTTGTGGTGAATTGGGCTCATGTTTTTTGGCATCGGTGGGATGTAGAGGTTGTCTCTGTACCCGTTGTCGAGACTAACTTTCGGGGTGGTGCCCCTGTCGTGTTGAAGCCCCACCCATCTCAGTATTTGTCGCCCGGTGTCAGACAGACTGAGCCGCTCTATCTGTGTGGTTCGTGTGGCTTCCGCCAACTCGTCTACTGTGTTGTGCATTCAAATGGCCAGTAATCTTGTAGTCGAGGTTGATTGAGGGAGACTGAGTGCGTTCTTGATACTCCTTCTTATTACGGATGCTTCGATCTTTTCTTTTTCCTTCGCATTTAGGTGCAGGTAGGGGATGACATAGCAGATTCTGCTGGTGATGAAAGCCTGCATTATTCTGGTTAAGTTCCCTTCCTTCAGACCTCTGTTTTTGAGAGAGATTCTTCTGATGAGCCCTGTTACTTGCGCTACGGATCCTTGCAGTTTGTTTATCATGGTCGTGTTCCTCCCGTCGGCCTGGATGATGAGTCCGAGGACCCTGATCTGGCTGACTGCTGGGATCCTTAGGCCTTCCACTGTAACTTCGATGTCGGGTTTCTGTCTGCTCTTGGTGTAAATCAATAGCTCAGATTTTTGGGGAGAGCAACTGAGGCCGATTTTCGCCGCGTAATCGACCACAGCGGCCGCCGCTAGTTGGAGACTCTCTTGAATTTCCCCGTCTGATCCTCGGTTGGTCCAGATATTAATGTCGTCGGCGTAGAGGCTGAAATTGATGTTTGGGATGGTGCCAAGTCTTTGCGGGAGTTTCATCATCGCAATATTGAAGAGCAGGGGGGACAAGACGGATCCTTGAGGTGTGCCCTTCCCAGCTATCTTTATACTCAATGATTCTGCTTCCAAGAATGTCAGGGTGACCCTTCTCTCCGAGAGGAAGCTGCTGACATAGGCGAAGGTTTTAGCTCCAACGTCCATGTCTCCGAGGTTTTCAAGAATGGCCGCGTGGTGAACGTTGTCGAAGGCTTTCCGGAGGTCAAGCCCCAGAATAGCCTTCGTGTCACCTGAGTGCCACTGATCGACGATGTCATGCCTCAGTCGCAGCATTACGTCTTGCGTGCTGAGGTCGACCATTTCGTGCGGCCAGAGCCCTTTGGACTCCATGTAGTTATAAAGCCTCGTATGTATCACCTTCTCCATGAGCTTTC
The DNA here is from genome assembly GCF_052857255.1 of Amblyomma americanum. Taxonomy (NCBI): domain Eukaryota; kingdom Metazoa; phylum Arthropoda; class Arachnida; order Ixodida; family Ixodidae; genus Amblyomma; species Amblyomma americanum. Next base: position 158,067,395 of record NC_135503.1, read on the forward strand.
CAACGCAGGAGGTGAGAGATATGGGTCTCAGGGTTTCGAGCTTGTACGGTTTACCAGGCTTGGGGATGAATATGACATCCGCTCTTCTCCATGGCAACGGGAGTTTTCCTTGTTCCCAGACTAGTTGCATGTAGTCCGTGAGTTTAGTGATCGAACTGTCGTCTAGATTTCTGAGAATCCTATTGGTTATACCATCTGGTCCTGGAGCCGTGTTGCGTTTTAGGCTGAGAATTTCCGCTCTCACCTCCGCCTCCGTTATAGGCCTGTCCAGTTCCGGATCGCTAGCTCCAATGTAGGGTGGGAGGTCCTGGTCCACACTGTCGCCAATGTGTGTCCTTCTGAGTTCCTCGAAAAACTCTTCTTCGGAGCCTTCGAAGATGTGTTTGATCTTTCGCTGAGTTACTTTTGCCTGCGTTTTAGTCTGCTCCGGGCACAGCAAGTGCCTAAGTATGTTCCACGTTTTGGGGAGGCTCATCTGTTTCTCCATGTCGTCACATCTCTGGAGCCAATTCTGTTCGCATATTTTGAAAGCCTGCTTCTCCATTTCCTTGTTGTGTCTGTGTAGTCGCCTCCTAAGGTTCCTGTTCCATCTCTGTCCTTTCAGTCTCTTTTCCATGCTCTTCTTGGCTTCCCACATATGTAGTAGGCGCGAGTCCATCGGGGCAGGGGCATCTTCGTCCTCGATCGTTCGCGTATTATTCTTGACTCGGTTCGTATTTCTTTGGTCCATTTCTCGATCTCTTGGATCGCGTCTTCTGGTTGTGACTGGGTTCCTTCGTTCCTGAATTTATCCCGATCAGTGATTCGCTGTGACCATTTCCTGTTCGATCCGAGTGTTTTGGCGAGGGAGAGGGTGTGACTGAGTACGTAATGATCGCTGCCCAGGTTAGATCCGGTATTCCCCCACATAAACTCTTTTAAGTTTCTTGTGAACGTGAGGTCCGGCGATGTGTCCTAAGTGACACTGTTGCCGCCCCTGGTTGGGGAATTGGGGTCTGTGTGGAGAGTGAGATTGAGGTCGTGTGCATCCTCCCACAGCCTTCTACCCTTAGCGTCTAGTTTGTCGTATCCCCAGTCTTTATGCTTGGCGTTAAAATCTCCCATAATTATTAGTGGGCACGTGCCAGCGGCTTGAATCGCTCTATTAAAGAGCGGCTTGAAGCGGTCCCTGTAGTTCTTTGGTGGGCTGTATACGTTAAGCATAAAGATGCTGGGGGCGTGTTTGTTACCAGTGAAGATTTCCACCAGTACCGATTCTATGTCTTGGAAGGATGTGTCGTGCCATATGGCCGTGATGTCCTTTCGAATCAGTGTAACTACCCTGGTGTCATCCCCTCTGTTGCTTCCATAGGACTTGAAGTGCCTCTGTTTTGGCCATTCCATATTTCTTTCTTGAAGTGCGATGGCTAAAGGAACCTCGCCAAGTAAAGAAATGTAGTTTTCTAGCAGCGCTCTCCTTTGCCTGTAACTCCTGCAGTTCCATTGTAGAATGGCTGTGGGGGCGCGAGTGCTTATCCTGAAACGTGGTGGGAGATTTTTGTTTACGTGACTAGCCATTATGGGCCTTCCAGACGTACTGCCGCTCCACACCCGAGCTTTTTTCTTGGAGTCCCTTGATTTCGCTTGCCGTGCACTGCATTTGTGCATACATTGCTTCCATGGCCTGTCTCATTACAGCCACGATACTTTCTAGCTTGTTGTTGATTCCTGTCATGGCGGCTTCAAATTGTACCTTCGTAACGAAGATGTCATCCATTTTTTCCGCGCACTTACGCTTGCTAGGCGGGGTCTGTGCCTCGTTGCGGCTCCCTGCCCCTTCTGTTAGCGGTGTTATTGTAGGTTGGGCAGTTTGTGACAGCGGTGTCTCTTTGAGCAGTGTGGCGGCGGTGTTTTTGGGGGTGCGCACTTCCTGTTTGTGTTTGTTCTTCCTGTTTGAGTGTCATAATGACATCATTAAGTAGTTTTACTGCTTCTCTGAGCTCGTGGTTTTCTTTCTCTATCTTTTGTATGTACTGGTTAGGCTGGGAGTCTCTCCTATCGAAGCTCACCTTTTGTTCTCCGTCCGAGTCCTTCTTGAGGCCCCACGGGTCTCCGGGCGTTCTCTTGTTCTTGTCTGGCGGGGTGGAACTGGACTGGCCCACTATATTCTTTTCCCTGGACGCGGACCGTGATCTGGACCTGTAAGTCGAACGAGAAGGGGAGGGGGACAGAGGTGGGAAGTGGTTTGGGGATCTGCTCCTGCTCCTGGCCTTCCTCTCCTGGGATGGTGTCTTGAGAATTGGCACTAATTTAAAATCTTCTTCTTTTGCTAGCATTTCCTCCGCAAGCTTCCTTTCCCAGAAATTCTTCTTTACCAGGTACGGTGTACGAAACATGGCCTTGCACGTCTTGTCGCCAAGGGGGTGCGCCTTGCCACACAGGGCGCATCGAGTCGCCTTGCAGCTGTGATCCTTCTGAGGGTCTTTTTCACCGCAGTTTCTGCATCTCTTTATCGAGGTGGGGTTAGGGCACACGTCCATCCGGTGTCCCAGGTCCCCGCATCGATAGCAGACTTCGTAGCGTTTCCTGTACAGGAATCATCTCTCGTAGAAGCCGCAGAGCTTTATAGTCCTTGGGACCCGCTCCTCTTGGAAGACGAGGAGGATCGTAGTCGACTGGGGGCTAAGTCTTCTGACCGCGATGACTTTCGGGTTTATTCCGCAGACTTGCGTTAAACTCGAGTTCTGCTACCAGTTCGGCGTCGGAGACGCTGAGGTGGACGTTGTGAATCACTCCTTTTCCCCTGCTCTCCGGGATTGTCATATGTGCCTTGATTTCCGTCTTGCTTCCTTCTTCCGTGGTGATGGAAGTTATTTCCTGGTATTTTTCTGCCCTTTTCTTGTATTCAGTAGCGATTAAAATGGTCTGCTGGGCTTCGTTGGGCGACAGGATGTCCCTCCGAGCGTCTCTGTAGGAGATCCCAGTCTCCTTGCACACATAGTACAGCAGCCTGGCGGCTCCGAGCCTTGTAAGGGGAGCGAGGCCCCCTTGCGGTCGCAGAATTATCCGCGTGGCGCCATCGGGGATGCGCACGTGCTGTTTTCCAACTGATTTTTCCGCCAACTTCTTTCCCGCGGCGCGTTTGAAATGGTTCGGCCTCTCCTGCGTGGCGGCGCCACTGACTTCCGGTTGCCGCTCCTCGCGTTGCATTGGTACAGCTTTTCCTCCTTTCTTGACCTTATACCAGCCTTCTGGCTCGTAGTCTTCTTCCGCGGAGGTTCCCCCGACTTCCGCGTCCATTTCCGCTGCTTCGGACCAGCCCACCAGGGGCCCTACAGCGATTATTTTGGGCCCGAAGGCCGCCGAGCCTACTAGCCCTAACGCTAGGCTGAGCGGTCCGGCGTGGTCGGAGCCTCAAAGTCCAATAAAACCCGAGCAAGTGAACCCACCTCCGAGAGTATGGTATCCTCTTGGTCGCTGAACGTTCCGATTGACGAATCCGACGAGATTTTGAGTCGTGGGCGAAAGTCAACGCGGGTGGTAGAGATTTTCGACGGAGCCCATGCGGAGCTTATCCGATCGGCTCGACCGCTCGCAGCGCCCCCCTGTGAACACACAAGCTGATGTTTCAATGGTATCTTGTTAAAAGGGTATTCAAACAACTGAGCTTGTTCGTTCATACTTCACGGTGGTTGCTCTTTCCTTTCTGTGTCCTCGTCATGACCCTTCTGCTGCAATCACGCTGAAGTTATTCAGTTACTGTAGTCTTTAGTTGTGCACTGATACCCGACCGGAAAGCATACTCGCGGCCGTATCGAAGACAGCCTTCGATTCCCAAGTGCGCAGAGTAAAGCTTCCCTCAGCACGCAGGTGCAAGACGCGGATGCATGGGAACGAGCAGTGAAATATCCCTTGTAGATAAGGTCATCTGTGGATCGGTATAGACGCTCATGTCTCGGTGCATGCACTCGGTGATTTTCTTGTGGCCAGCTTGACAGATAACTGCTTTCAGCTCTGGCAGGGTGGCATCTTTCTACGTAGCATCGCGGATTTTTTTTTTTCAAACTTTCCTTGCACACTGGCGGGTATTTCACAACGTTGATGCTTTCAAGTTCACTTTCAACGCTGTGACTGGGAAGGAATGCCGTTCACATTGTGTCGACTAGAATAAGTTCTCTCCATGGTTTGTGTTCAATGGTGATGTACTATCGGGGGCAAAAATTTGGGGGACGCGAGTTCATCGAAAAACGTGTATCGTAGCTTCACCTGGCTACCCAGTCACCTGATGTTGTTACCAGAGGAAGAAGGTTTTAAGCTTTTAATACCTTCATACAATACTGTTACGTGACGGCAAGCGATGTATGAGACGAGATGACAGATGGTCACAGAATGATTTAATGGCGGTGAGCCTAGGCGCGAGCGCTCTGTGCCGCTCTGATGCCCCACTTTGTCGTCTTCTATAGTCCGAGGTCGAGATGAAATGCCGCTTTTTCTAAAATCCAGTGCAGAAAACTTTTATCTCTGGCAATACCTTGGCGTTTGGGGTATTATCTTTTACAGCCGTCTTACCACTTAAATTATTCTTTTTCTTGATCGACTGTAGCGATATGTAGTCACTGATGATTGGTGTTGTTCCGAAGGTATACTGATGAAATTTGTGTAATGTAAAGAGCATCGCTAGCATTCCTTTTTGATATGTGCGTAACGAATTTCTGTTAGCATTAGTACTCTGCTGGCTTATGAGTAGTAAGGTGTTAAAAGCGTTAGCTCTTACTCGTCGCGTTTCTCGATTTCTTGGGGTCTGCGACCACCCTCCCTTCGGCGCGTGAAATTTCAAGACGGCGTGAAATTTCAAGGAATTCAAGACGGCGGCCCCCTAGTAAATCGATTATAGCAAATCCAACTGGTGCTTGACTGGTGGCGTCATTAACATATCGAATTGGTGATTGATTGGTGACGTCACTTATAAATCCAAAATGTCAAATTCGTGTTTCGATTGGTGTACCTCAATTAAATCTCATTCATGTCAATTCTAGTAAACCAAACAGCCAACGCTCATTACTTCAACGTCTTCGAGACGGTGGCGACATCTTCTTTCGTCCGGAAGGAAAAGCTTCTCCAAGTCCCGTGACCGCTGGCACGACATTGTATTTACTGGCTTCCGCGTATCGAAATACGTTAGTGGGGTACCGTTTGTCACATCATATTTTTGCTCTTTGAAACGCTTACTCTTGCTGTTCTCCCCAACACCATGGATCGAGTGTAACCTTGCTCATTGGTTCCAGCTCCCGTGAAATTCTCTGCATGAATGTGGAGGGGTTGACCCATTTCACAAAATTGCTACACGTCTCCGACATAATTTGGTTGAGGCATTTCTTGAATTGCCTTTCTCTTATCTGGATGTACTTTCAGTCCATCCTTTGTAAGTACTTCCACGAAAACCTTTGTGGTTGTACGTAGTTGCGTCTTATTCTTGCTTAGACGCACTATCGCCTTTATGGTTCAGAAGAGCGTGTTGTCGGGCAAGTTGGCTTTGCATGATATAAAAGAAGTAGGCGCAAAACTTGGACAGGGACAGTGAAGAAACACAAAGCGTTTGTTAGTCGTCATTTGCGTTTCATCTTGGTCCTTGTCCAAGTTTTGCGCCCACTTCTTTTATATCGCCATTATACATCTCTTGAGAAGGTTTTCGAGCTTTTTATCGGGATCTTCAACAGGGGTCATTTTCAGTTTCACCTATTTCATAAAGAAGTATATGGTCTGCCATGCACAGAATTCCAAACGGCTTCAAGTATCACTTGCAGTCTTTTCTGGAAGATTTCGCTGCTGACCGCTTGTCCAAACGGTACGCGGATGCATCAGCATCGACCTCTGGGCGTTTGAAACGTGGTATTAAGGAAGTATTTTTCATTAAGGCAGCATTACCAGTATACCTCTCATAGGTCCTATCTGAAAAGATTTTGGCCTTCGCAAGCTCTGGTGGGACGTCATTGAGAATGGGAAGTGTGCAACGTTCTCTTTATAGTGCTTCATATAGCGCTTGCGGGTAGATGCATAATCTCATATCCCCCAATTTCTTCGCTGCCAAAACCGATCGGCTCTGCCAATGCTTTGGCTCGGCAACAGTATTTATGATGCCTCTTCATATTTTCCAACTGTTGTTTTACTCTGGCCGGCAGGTTTTCAGGTTTTCATGGCTTCTGGGATTGCGCTGTTTGAAGTCTTCTGTAGCCTGAACTCCAGCTACCCGATTGTAGTCGATTGTTACGAGACCGATTTTTCCTGCCATTGTTCTTCCGATTAGATGTTAGCTCATCACCAAAAAGGACATATTCCTTTCCATTTATGGCTATAACAGCAAGTTGGGCTCTACCTTTCAGGTAAACTCTGCATTCGTTTCACATCCGCAGTGTCGTTGAGCTCTACTGTCTACCAGATAGTTAACTTTGTTTCCACTGACCTTTCTAATCGTGTAGACTGAGTTGCGCTGTTGACTACCAAAGTCGCTTCGTGGCTATCACTGCTGCTTTTGCACACTGCTGCTACGTGGATCTGCTTTTTGCGCTTCATGTAAACTTCCTTCCAAGCTGGGCAGGCGTTCATGGCTTCCTCCGCAGTACTTGCTTTTGATTTTTTTTGAAATTGAAGTTTAATGTTTATTTTTTCCAGTCAAATACAGCAAATGGGCCTCGGACGAAAAGATACGAAGGTAGCTTGAAAGGTGCCTGAGGCCCAGATGGGTAAGCTAAGAAAATACAAAAATACAAACGCAGAGCAACACAGCATCTGCGCTCTCACAGGAAAAACATATACATGAAGCACGTCAGTGATATTTGCACAATAGCTAAATTTCCGCTAATCAAACAAATAAATCAAAATGAAAAGAAAAGCTGTAACCCAACAAAAGACAGTCGAGCAGTATGGAACACTCCGTGCCTTAAATCTTATGAAATGAAGTGCTCAAGGTAACGCTCCCCTTTCTGACTATGCGCCGCTGTTTGCGCGGATTCCTGTTCGCATTTTATGCCTTTGACACAGACATTGGTCCGAGCCTCTTTTTCACTTTTCCACTTTTTAAACTTTTTTCCATGTTTCCTGTTGGTCATCCGATATCGTTCATATGGTTGCTGGTTGACCGGTCCTGGTTGTTAAAGGTTTTTGCACTCATCACGCCTTTCGTCTTTTTTTACCTTTGACGCGGATTAGGTATTAAATATTCATTCTGGCCTTTTTTCCACGTTTCTTGTTGGCCATCTTGCATCACCCCTCATGCCGTTGTTTAGTTTTCGGTTGTTAAGGGTTTGCGTGTCCATGATCGTTTGATTGTCATACTTGTGTAGAGCTGTTTGTTAAAATATTTTTGTTCAGTTCTTTTTTAGTTTTTGTTCCGAATGGTCATGCTAAAATGTGTTAGGTGGTTCATGTATTAGATCTCTTTCAGTGCTTGGAGCCTGTGAGGCAACGTGAATAAATAAATAAATAAATAAATAAATCTATTGTACGGCATGTGTTGGCTTCGTGACTTGGCTTCGTGACTTTGCGAATGCGTGATTGCACGGTTTTTACGGCATGCTGGCTTACAAAAAGGCAGGTTTTACGCGGAATAAAATTCAGTTTTACGTTGACGCTGGTCCTGCCGTTTTTTTTTCTCTTTCGTCCCCGTATTTCGCGCCGTTTTCTTTGTGAATCCTGGACAAACTAGCCCAAACTAGAGTTCTCCTTTAGAATGTCCGTTCGCACTCCCTTGTCTTGAATTGCACACACGGTCTTGTGGCGGATGAATTGATCCCGTTCGTTTCCGGACCGGCAGTCACGCGATTATCGTGACAAGTCCGTGAGGAAATTATCGAACTACTCTTCGGGAGGTGCATTCGTGAGCGGGAGACATATCGCGACTACAGTTTTCTGTGCTTTGGCAGGAAGTGCGCGTCGTAAAGAATGATTGCATGCCTGTAGGCCAATTCTGGGTGTGGTCTTGCTTCTGTCGGTTCCGCAGAGTACAAAGTGTCATAAACACCCAGAAGCGTGGAGCCTCCAACGGCAAGAAGTCCTGGAGTGGACGGTTGGGCGGCTGTGTTGGCCGTAGAGGGTGAAGCTCTGCTTGAAGCGCTGACGGTATACTTTTGCCCTTCTGACGCCATGTTTTTGTGCCTGGAGAGCGCAATGAAGTGAGGTTTTATTTCAGTCTAGTATGCATCGGTGCTGCTACGAAGAATACAGCGCATTACAGAGTCGTGTCGTAAAGCGAGTCGTCGTCTCCTCAATGTTTATTCCAGGGCGAGAAGGAAGGCAGCAGCCTCGGGCAAATGCGTTAGAGTAGTTGATCTAGTTGGCGCATATTCATGCAAATGCGCTTGGCAAATGCACATTTGCATGACTATGCATTTGTATGAGATGTCAAATGCGCTTGGCGCGTTGCTCACAGCTTCAAAAGAAACGGATTCGATGCGTCGCTGCTGTAGATGACGCCATCATGGGGTTCCTTTTATAACAAGTACAATGGGATCAATATTTAAGTCATGCCAGCCAGTCGACGCATTGGCCGAAGGGCTTCTTTCCAGAGGCATTCGAGACGTCGTTCTTGAGTTGAATTCTAGTGTATAGCGATGCGATTGTGCAGTAGTTGAGGTGCGTTAGGTTAGTTCAGTGTGGGTGCCAAATAGGCGATGCATATTTTACTTGCCTCCTCACATAGGCTGACACAGGCCGACATTCTGGGAAACACTGCAAGATAAGGCCCTGTGGTCTCTTTAGCTGATGAAATGGTCTTAGTGGTATGTTTTCCAGGAGATATGAGTGCATATATAGTTCATCTAGACTACATTGACCGCACTGGAGTGGGGGCAGTTTGATACCGGAATAAAATCGTGTTGCGGTGATGGTGAACACATGGTATAGTTTGAAGGAAAATGTTGTGTACCGCTCGAGAATCGGTTAGATTTGGACTTTCTTGGACTTCGGTTAGAATAAAAAAATTCCCTAGTGCATCTGTGGCGCTAACCGCCATAATCCACGGTCCACCGAGGCATTTGGAAAGTTTGAAGATAAAAATACCCACCTGTTCTGAGTAGAAATGACTTCGCATGAGGAAAATCATATGCTGCAGATTAGGCATACCTTGTCGCCATAGAAATGTTTACTTTATCTAAGGCGACTATCCGAATACGGTTACAGACAACCCGCGTAAATTCTCGCAGCTTTCCAACATTCAACCAACGCGCGCTGTCGCCCACAGTGGCATGGCTTTTTTTTTCGCTGCTACCAATCTTTTCCATTACTTTGCAGCTGGTGATGGAGGTGACGAGGCAGGAGTTCGGCGGTGCAGTGGCGCTGGAACAGGTTTGACGCGCAGTGCTAAAATCTTTTGTCGACCTACTTTGCTTCGACAAGCTTCGCTAGCGAGATTACACGCAGCGAATTACCCTTGTTCCTTTAGGAATAGCTTGTAAACAGCTACGAGGATCCCACCTTCACCGAGCGCCTTCCCATCTCACGACCACCACAGTAGAGCCAGGTGCTGAGCTCATGCGTAGGCCATTTTCAACGACCTATACAGAAACTAGGGCACAAAGGACACGTTGGCATGTCTTGCTTTTCTTCGTTGCAGTGTATTTATTCACTATACCTGCAGCAACCAGTCGAGGATAATTGCTGGGAAGAGTACTGTTCAAAAATGGGGAGCAATGCTAGTAAGGTGTACTTAAATATGATTTTTTCATTGGATATACGAAATTCCGAAATCACATTCGTTCTAGCAGTTCAGTGAGTGCAGTTTCACGTATTTAACTCAGGAGCGTAGCAATGCATGAGAAAACACATCAAAACGATGCAAAGGTAGAGGGAGCCCAAAATTATTAAGAAACCTTGGCTACAAGAAAACGTGTTTTTTTTCATTAACAATACAAGCTTTTGGCAAACAGCAGCATTGCAGGAGAATTTAAAGTAACCAAGTAGGACTGGTGACAAAATTTTCTGGTAAACAGTTCAAGTCATTTAGCAGACAAGGGAAGGAAAATTAGGGGCTCGTTTGACGTGCATACGAAGGAAGCGCACAGCCACTGAAACGAAGGTACATGAAGGAATATTTCGTTTTTTTGTGTGTAGTGTTGATCAATGACATAATAATACTGATTAATCGCTCATTGAAAGAAAATTGATCATAAAGCACAAGAAAAAGAACCATGCCGCTTGTGAGATCTGAACCGAAGACCTCCGAATTTCGCTTCCAGTGCTCTCGCGTCCGGTTGGTACAGCCCCGGTACAGCCACAACGGACTGTGATTATTTCGTCAGTAAGCGTGAGAAATTAGAACTGGTACGGACCGGTGGGAAATTTCGCCTATGTTTATACGACCTCCCTTTTACGGTCGTAACTGGTCACCGTATACCCTTTGTTGCAGTCTTTTGTTAAAACATACTGCATGGGCTGCACTGGTCGTTGAGCGCTGCGCCTGCAAGGGTACGATTGCAAGGTGGTCTGCACTCGATCGTTTACGCAGAAAAACAGACCGCAGTGCACGTTACCGGGTTGACCTCTCGAAACTCCTAGCACACAGCGACACCGAATCCGGTTTTGTCTCAATTTCTGCCTTTCTTAATTAAAGCTGGACAAGGGCAATGCCGGGATGAGAAGCTAGACTCCTCCCAAACACCCGATCTGACTCTTCGGTGTGCTGCTGCTTCCTTCATATTGATGCCTTATAGCAGCGCATCAACCCTGACGACCCCCAACTCCTGCTCGCATTGCCTAAGCACTTGCGCGAAATTAATATATTCCGACTGCTGGTCATCTGGGCGTCTCTCGCCGGTTCTTCTGGTCCCGCCTGTGCCAATGTGTGCATCGTACACACCGCTATGTTGCTGTCTGTGACCAGTTGCAGAGTAAAAAAAAGACCTGCCACTCTCTCCGCGGCCTTTCTCCAACCCATAGATGCTCCACCCAATCACTTTACCGCGTGGGATTATAGTGAGTTTTAGACAGGGGGCATCTGTCGGTTAGGAAGATAGTAAAATAGCGGGCTGCTAATGCGCATGAGGGGAACAACAGCGCCCGTCGTGTTATTAACATTGCCCCTCAAGTCTCCTATATCTCCCTAAGCAATCAAGTCCCCTGTTCAAAAACTTCCTTACACTCCTCGGTGCGGTGCGGCCGAGTCCAGCCCCGCAAATAGATGGATTGCAGTCGCCACGGACTACGCTACCCTCTACGTGACATAAGGATGCTCCCCGGCAGCAGGGCTACTGACGTCGCAATGTTTCTCCTTCACAACTTCATGTGACGACGTAATGCCTCGCGTCAATTTGTATCCGACCGCAGCCGCTGTTTTTTGCCGTACTGAATTGTTGGTGACGCTCTCCGTTCTTGCTCCACCAAACACAAATTAACAGCCGCCTATTATACGGAAAAAAATAAGGTCTTACGTACCAAGCACCTCAACAGGACTCTCACTAGTATGCTCTCAGTGTAAGAATCTGCGGACGATCGCGATTGGAGTATCGCTGTCCCATGCCGCCTTCGGCTTTAACTCCTCCCACGACGACACCGCCGGCTATTCACCTTTTCATTTATTCTACGGCTGCAAGCCAGCGTTACCTCTGAACCCGCTGCTGCCTGCCTCCGATGCTCGGCCCTTTTGAATTTGCCTTTGCGGATCATGCTGCATAACTTGCCCGCCCCCCAATCCAGGAATCACAAAAAGGCTTTTATGGACACAGACACTGCGTGGCCACCTTTCACCTCGGTGCCGCGTTCCACCCTGGTCGCCTTCTCTTCGCGTGGGGCTCTCCGAGATGCTTCTGTCCTGCTGTTCTGGCCGGTACCATGAGTTGCGGTTCGGTTGGCGGAAAGCGTTTCCCGCATTCGCTACCACGTGCTGCGTTAATTGCTTTTAAATTTAAACATTTTCTTAACTGCTTTCAAATTTTTATTTGCGTTATTGACGCTACTTAACGCACTCTTAACAGGAGGCGCTATAAACAGTCGTGCTTTTGGGACCTCCTTTTATTGCACGCCTTGTTCGCACTTGTGTAAAAATTATATTCCAATGAACTGAAGCTGAAGAGTTCGGTGATGCGGGCCTCGGCAAACAGCAATGGACCAGCAGTACACTCGACCGAAGTAAGTTCGCCCTTCCAAATAGTTCTTTAAATCAAATACACTTAACCACAAAATTGCAGAATAGCAGCTGTTGCTTTCTCTACCCAAATTCCTACCCAGTGCAAAATGCTGGGTGAAGAATTTATTACTTGCAAGAAGATAGAGAAGGCCCATCATGTAGGGGGTGCACACATATTTGGCGCATTTAAACAGGAGCCTGCCATTATAACTACTGAAAGAGCATGTTTGCAATCCTTAATAGGTAGTGTGCCTGAGATGCAAGAGCACTTAAGGTTTTTCTATCGTGGAACTATTTTTCATAGTAAGGAGTATAAACGGAGCTGCAGAGGAAGCAGTATTTGTTTCCAATCAAGCAATGGTGACTGATTCTTTATAAAGCGCATCTTTGAGATCACTGATAAAAGGTCGGCATACAGCGGTGATATTGTCACGTAGTAGTGACGGCAGTCGAAGCAGCGATGAAGACGGACAAAGGGACTTCTAAAAGAAAACTGTTTATTGGGCTGACTTGCGCCCAAAATGGACTGAATCACTCGGCGGCGGCGAGGCGACAAGCGTGCTCGGCGGTCGTCGAACAGAATGCCCGCCGCTGTCGGCTGTGCACAATTTAAAGCTGATAGCGAACTTTAAAGATACCGCGTGCACAGTTACAATACCATTCCGGAACAACGCAGAATCAGCTCTGCCTGGCTGCGATCAATCGATAAATCTAGTCGCGTCTTGCGTCGCAAACAAAGCGATAAAGTGGTGTGGCGGCAGATTTGAAAAACGAACAAACACTGCAAATATTCGCGGCATTACTCCCCTCTCAAAGAAGCATCGACCCGATGCATTAAAACAAATATTGCGACTAGTAAGAGAAAAAACGGATTTTGCGAAAATAGAGCATGGAAATGCAGCGGCGTTTAGCGCGCATAATAAGGCATCAGACGGACTACATGGAAAAATTCTGGTCGTACGCGGCGTTGCTGGGATGCAGTTATTGCGTCAAGGATGACTTCATAATCCAGTTCACCTAGCCGACGAAGAACCTTGTACGGGCCGAAATAGCGGCGCAATAGCTTTTCACTCAATCCACGGCGGCGAATGGGCGTCCACACCCAGACTTGATCTCCTGGATTGTATTCCGCGTTGCGTCTTCGTAGGTTGTAGCGTCTGGCGTCGCACCGCTGCTGATCTTTGAACCGTAATCGGGCAAGCCTTCGAGCTGCTTCTGCGCATTGAAGGTAGGCGGCAACGTCGACATTCTCTTCTTCTGTAACGTTGGGCAGCATGGCGTCTAGCCTGGTCGTGGCCTCCCTGCCATGGACGAGACTAAAAGGCGTCATCTGGGTGGTCTCCTGCACTGCGGTGTTGTAGGCGAAGACGACGTAATTCAGGATGACATCCCAGGTATTGTGTTGGGCATCGACATACATGGCGAGCATATCGGCGATGGTTTAGTTCAGGCGCTCGGTCAGTCCGCCGGTCTGCGGATGGTATGCAATCGTCCTCCGGTGGCTGGTTCGGCTGTCACGCAGGATGGCTTGCGTTAGTTCCGCCTTGAATGCTGTTCCTTTGTCCGTGATGATCACATCGGGGGCGCCGTGTCGAAGAAGAGTGCATTCCACGAAAAATTTGGCGACTTCTGCTGCTATTCCGTTCGGTAGGGCTTTCGCCTCGGCGTAGCGGGTCAGGTAGTCGGTCGCTATGATGATCCACTTATATCCAGATGTTGATGTTGGAAAAGGGCCAAGCAAGTCCATGCCGATCTGCTGAAAGGGCCTTGAGAGAGGTTCAATGGGGTTCAGAAATCCTGCTGGTCGTGTGGGAGGTGTCTTTCGTCGCTGACAATCTCGACAGGATTTCACATAGTGTGCGACATCGGCAGACAGTCGGGGCCAGTAATACTTGTCTTGAATGCGGCGGAGGGTGCGAGTAAACCCGAGAGGTCCAGCTGTCGGCTTGTCGTGTGAAGCCTGTAGAACTTCGTCGCGGAGACAAGCAGGTACAACAAGGAGGTAGGCTGTTTTGCTCTCTGCAAAGTTCTTCACGAGGACCTCATTCTGCATACAGAAGGAAGACAGTCCTCGCTTGAATGAAGCGGGGGGTGAAGAAGCCTTTCATTCCAGGCACTCGATGAGGCGTTTTAGGTCGGGGTCCGAGCGTTGCTGCTGGACAAACGAGCTGGGGCTGATGGGGCCCAGGAAGGCGTCGCCATCGTCGTCCGGCGGCGGTGTATCTACAAAGGCTCGTGAGAGGCAATCGTCGTCAGAGTGTTTGCGTCCGGATTTGTAAAAGGCGGTGACGTCAAACTGCTGGAGACGCAGACTCCATCGAACGAGTCGGCCAGAGGGGTTCTTCAAATCGGCGAGCCAGCACAGCGCGTGGTGATCGCTGACCACCTTGAATGGTCGTCCGTACAGGTAGGGGTGGAATTTTGACTTGGCCCAGATGATGGCAATGCACTCCTTCTCAGTTGTCGAATAGTTAGCCTCGGCCTTGGAAAGGGAACGGCTAGCGTATGCGATGACCTTCTCCAGACCGTCACGTTTTTTAACGAAAACGGCACCTAGGCCCACGCTGCTTGCGTCGGTATTAACTTCAGTGTCGGCGTTTTCATCAAAATGCGCGAGGATCGATGGGGACTGTAAATGACGCTGAAGTTCCTTGAAGGCTTCTGCTTGCGGCGCTTCCCATTTAAACGGCACGTCTGTTTTCGTCAGTTGGGTCAGGGGCTCGGCAATGCGCGAAACATTTTTCACAAATCGCCGGTAATATGCGCACAGTCCGAGAAATCTGCGCACTGCTTTGTTATCGGCCGGCGGTGGAAACTGTTCAATAGCAGCTGTTTTCCGTGGTTCCGGGCGTACTCCCTCCGTGCTAACGATGTGGCCTAGTAACAGTAGCTCTTCGTAGGCAAAGTGGCACTTCTCTGCCTTCAAGGTTAGGCCAGACGACTTGATGGCGTCTAGTACTGTTCGAAATTTTTTGAGGTGCTCTTCAAAGTTCGAGGCGAAGACAACGACATCATCTAAATATACCAGACAAATTTGCCACTTCAGGCCTGCCAGCACTGTGTCCATTACTCGCTGAAACGTCGCTTGTGAGGAACAGAGACCAAATGGCATCACCTTGAACTCACACAGCCCATCTGGAGTGATGAATGCTGTCTTCTCGCGATCTTTTTCGTCGACCTCAATTTGCCAGTACCCGCTCTTGAGGTCCATCGATGAGAAATATTTGGCGTTACAGAGGCGGTACAGTGTGTCGTCGATACGGGGGAGGGGGTAGACGTCCTTCTTTGTTATGTTGTTCAAGCGGTAGTAATCCACGCAGAAGCGAAGCGCGCCGTCTTTCTTTCTCACTAGAACAACCGGTGCCGCCCACGGGCTGCTTGGAGGCCGGTTGACGTCGTCGCGAAGCATTTCTTCGACTGGGTCCCGGATGGCTTGTCGTTCTCGCGGTGACACACGGTAGCGGCTTTGACGGAGTGGTCGGACGTGTTGGACCGTTATAATGCGATGCTTGGCAATTGGCGTCTGTCGCACCTTCGGCGATGTCGGAAAACGCTCACTGTAGCTTTGAAGCAGATTGTGGATCTGGTCTTGTCTGTTCCCCCGCCGCGGTGGCTCAGTGGTTAGGGCGCTCGACTACTGATCCGCAGTTCCCGGGTTCGAACCCGACCACGGCGGCTGCGTTTTTATGGACGAAAAACGCTAAGGCGCCCGTGTCCTGTGCGATGTCAGTGCACGTTAAAGATCCCCAGGTGGTCGAAATTATTCCGAAGCCCTCTACTACGGCACCTTATTCTTCCTTTACTCTTTCACTCCCTCCCTTATCCCTTCCCTTACGGCGCGGTTCAGGTGTCCAACGATATGTGAGACAGATACTGCGCCATTTCCTTTCCCCAAAAAACAATTATTATTATTGTCTGTTCCGGTGAAGGGCTGGGTTGATGTCGAAAGTGGGCAATTTCTCTTGGTCAAGCGAATCTTCTGCGGAGGGGTCGGAGAGGGAAAGGTGTCTCGTACGTCGGATATTTCGTCGAAGAAAGCAATCGTCCTTCCTCTGTTAATATGTCGGTATTCTTCGCTGAAGTTTGTCAGTAGTACTTCGGCCTCGCCATTGCGCAAATGTGCGATGCCTCTTGCGATGCTGATTCCTCGGTCTAGGAGCAACTGCATGTTGCCCTCGATGATGGCTTCAGCGTTAATGGCTTTCGTGGCGCCTACGGTCACGATAACGCTTGATCGCGGTGGGACGCTCACTTCTTCCTCAAGAACTCAGGGCAAAGTGATTTTCCCGAGTTTTCATCGAAGCGATGGCTTCGTCCGTCGAAAGCGTGATCAGCTTGGATTGCAGGTCGATGATCGCCTGATGCTTATTAAGGAAATCCATACCCAAGATCACTTCGCGGGAGCATTGCGGTAGCGCAACAAAGGTCGATGGATAGGTATGTCCTTGACAGTCACTCGCGCTGTGCATCGTCCTGATGGCGTAATGAGGTGGCCCCCTTCGGTGCGAATTTGTGGTCCATCCCAAGCGGCCGTGACTTTCCTTAGCTGCGCAGCGAATGTTCCATTCATCACCGAGTAATCGGCTCCTGTGTCGACTAGAGCGGTAACTTTCCGGCCGTCAACAGTCACTTCTAAGTCAGATGTCCTGGCTCTTGCATTGCATGTCGCTCTCGACGTCGGGTGACGGCTTCGTCGCGTATGCGAGTCGCGGGTGGGGCGTGTGGTCGAAGCTCTTCTGGGTGGCGGCGTCGTTTTCAAGGCAGCTTGCGTCGTGGTCGGGGTTCTCATTGTGTGCGGCGTCGGTGCAGCGAGTGTCAGTTCTTCATGCGGCGTCGCGAGTGCAGCGTCTTCATGGGGCGTGGTCGGTGGAGGATCTTCGGCGTTTCGCTCGTGGGCAACCTCACCTCCAGAGGTTGCTGCCTTTAGTTTTCCATACGGGGCTCGGAGGCCTTCCTCGTACCGCGGCTGCGTAGCTGCGGCGTGGCGACGCAAAGCGCGAGGTTGACGGCGATGGTGTGCGCGAAAAGCGGTTCGGCGTGTACTCTTCTCGACGCAGGTACTCGTCGATTTCCTGCGGACGTTGGCCGAGGCGTGGTCGTGGGGCGTTAGCGGAAAATCCTCGAAGACCGATACGTCGGTACGGGCAGTGACGAAGACTTATGGCCGGCCTCACCGCAATGGAAGCACAACGGGCGGTTGTCGGAAGTCTTCCAGGCGTCGCATTTCTTGGGGCTTGAGCTTTGGTCATAGGATGGGTGGGCGGGGGCTGGGAGGCGGCGTTGTGGAACAAGTGGCTTATCTCGGGGAGGGCGTAGGGGTTGTCGTTGGGGCTGAGCAATCCTTACTGCAGCGGCGTAGGTCATGGCCTGGGGTTCTGTGGCCGTCGGGGTGCCAAGTGCCTGTTGCACTTCTTCCCGTACCACATCCATCAGATTCTCTGCTTGTGGCTGTCGGGAGGATGGCAGTAATCGGCGTAACTCGCCTCGGACGATTTTGCGGATAACTTCCCGCAAGCTGTCGCTGGTGGTGACCGTCGTGTCCGATCGTATTGCACAAGCAAAGGAAGGGCGATTTTACTGCCGAGCTCGGGCTTCGAGGGTCTTCTCAATCGTGCAGGCTTCTTTCATGAATTCCTCGACTGTTTTTGGCGGCTGGCGGACGAGGCTGCCTAAGAGTTGTTCTTTTACGCCGCGCCTTCCAAAATTCGAAATCTTTTTCAGCGAGACTAGCCTGTTGGTGTTGTGGACTATTTTGAATAGCTGCGCGAAAATACAAGAATGAAGAGTCAAGAAAAGACAAACACATAGCCCAGTGTAAGCTGCAATCTCTTCAGTTTGTCATTTTCACGCAGTTATTGAAAAAGATGTATTTGCACCAACTAGCCCACCAGAAAACATTCGTAAAAAAGGAGGTTTGCTTGACTGCATTAAAAAAAAACTTCAACGTGCGGCGGCGGTAGCTTTCATTTCGGCTGCTGTTAGACCACACCGCTGGCTGCCAGAAATCACAGTCTGCATTTACGTCACGACCCCGCCGCGGTGCCTCAGTGGTTAGGACGCTCGACTACTGATCCGGTGTTTCCGGGTTCGAACCCGACCGCGGCGGCTGCGTTTTTATGGAGGAAAAACGCTAAGGCGCCCGTGTGCTGTGCGATGTCAGTGCACGTTAAAGATCCCCAGGTGGTCGAAATTATTCCGGAGCCCTCCACTACGGCACCTATTCTTCCTTTCTTTCACTCCCTCCTTTATCTCTTCCCTTACGGCGCGGTTCAGGTGTCCAAAGATATATGAGACAGATACTGCGCTATTTCCTTTCGCCAAAAACCAATTATTATTATTATTATTATTATTTACGTCACTTTTCACGTCACTCCATCCTGTGATGTCATAAAAAGATGCCGCGACGTCATAAGAATGCGGGAAAATCTTTTTCAACTCTGAATCCAAATTTCATTGAAATAAATACATCTTTCGCTCCCGGACAAGCGGCAACAAAGCCATTAAATGCCAAACTATGAGATTTTGCTAGCAAAAAAAATTGATAGAGTTCTCCTCACTGTCCCTTTAAGGGTCCCGTGTCGCAGAAAAGCCGGCGTCGTCGGCGTTGGCCGCGAGCGAAAAATCCCCGAAGCGCACACGTAGCGCCATCAGGCGGTGCCCACTAAAACCACTCCCTCCTCCTCTTGCTCGCAATGTACCCCACTGCCCCGACAGATTGCGCGCGACGGTAGCGACTCCTGGTGTTCCTGTATATGCTTCCGCAGGGAACAGAGTTGCGCGAAGGTCCCCCATCATGTTCTGTGCGGGAAAGCCACCGCTCGTGCTCACAGGGGCTGCGTTCATGGGCTCGCTGTGTAGAGCGCACGGGCTTGTTTTTTATTTACGTAAAAATTGCACTCGATCGCAATTTTTAAACGTAACGCCAAAAACTAAACTGTGATTTGCCGAGGGTGTGCATACAGGATGAAAAAAGTCGCCAAGGGATAACAGCCAATTGCTACCATGAGTCTAGAAATTGACGAAAAATACTAGAAACGACCTACAGGTTTTTTGTTTCGGTAACAAGTAATTTCAGATGAACAAGCAGTCGCGGTCCGGATGAGACAGCGTCTGTCCCGCACTGTCTTCCTCTGTGCGCGTCT
Source organism: Amblyomma americanum (assembly GCF_052857255.1). Classification (NCBI taxonomy): domain Eukaryota; kingdom Metazoa; phylum Arthropoda; class Arachnida; order Ixodida; family Ixodidae; genus Amblyomma; species Amblyomma americanum. Next base: position 158,086,631 of record NC_135503.1, read on the forward strand.
GAAGAAAAAGAAAAGAGTATTGCGGTGAATTATTTTTTTCACAACTAGCACCGCCACGTGTTCTGTGCGAGTTATGCACGGAAATTATGAAAACGCATCTCCCTAGAACCCCATAAAATCCCTCTGCAGCTTGTTACAGGCAAGCAGGCTAAAGCAACACCAATGCGTTGAACAGGCGAGTCTGACCTTACGAAGAAATTTCAAGCTCAATTGCTTGCCAAAAACATTTTACAAAATGTACCCCGTTACTAAATGCAGTGAAATGACGAACCTTTAAAGGACCTTGAAAGTAGTTTTTTCGTTGATAATATTAGCTTACCTAATTTTTATTAAAGAGCATCTTTTCATCTCTCTGATTAAATTATATTTCGTCGCGCTTAACGCGGCCCATTCTCAAAAGCCACTTCAATCGCCGACGCACTTCAGCCGCCGAACTTCCAAATGGCAGTTCGTAAAACGCTTTGCCGTTTCCAGTGCGGTTGCTGCAGTTTGGTGCACTGCACGCAGTCATAGCTGGCAACGGCGTGGCTCACTGCCACAGCAGAACCCAAAACCTGACGCCTCAGGTGTGAACTGGAAATGTGTGAAATGTAGCCGACAGTAGTGTAGCTGATGTAATGCGCTCAAGTGAGGCGTCAAGCTGACGAGGGGTCGTTCGGCACTGCGCCTGTGAAGTGAGCTTCCCCGCGGAAAGTTGAACGCCTGACGTCACGAAATTCATGTGACCGCCTCTCGGCGAATGGCGTTCGGAGAGCGAAAACAGACGCGCAACTCTGCTCCCAGCGGGAGCATGTACAGGAACACTAGCGACTCCCGCTCGTCTCGTTCGGGCACAGTGGGGCCGTGCGGGGACACAGGAATCGCGCGGTGAGCGGCGAACAACGCAGCGCACATCCCAGGCGCGTTCACCACGAAGCTTGCGGCTTGCTGCCCGTTCGTTCGGCGCGGAAGCTATGCTGGCGTTAGTGGCATCGGTTTTGTCGAGAACGATGTGCCGACGAACTACGACTGCAACTTGAGTCCCGCGCGTTTTGGGCAAGGCGTCTGGCAGCATTCTTAATGCATTCTTAACACCTCGTGTGTTTGAGCAATACTGGGTACTCAAAAAAAGAAGTGTGCAACACATTCTGAGGCTGCTGTGAGTCATACTTCAGGGGCCGGCAGCGCTCGCTCCGGCGGTAGGGCACTGAAAAGGGAAGCACTGTAGACGCTTTACAGCGCCGTATCATGGCAACTGCCCCCTTTGATCACGTGATCACGCCGCCATTACACGCCATCGCTTGGCGCGCGCTTCTTCGCGACGGCTGCTGCACCCGATGGTTCGGTTCCGACAGGTAGTGTTTCAGTTGATACGGCTGTAAAGCAGTGGGAAGACGACACGATGGTTTGGCGCCCGCCGCGGTGGCTCAGCTGTTATGGCGCTCGGCTGCTGACCCGAAAGACGCGGATTCGATCCTGGCCGCAGCGGTCGAATTTCAATGGAGGCGAAATTCTAGAGGCCCGTGTACTGTGCGATGTCAGTGCACGTTAAGGAATTTCCGAAGTCCTTCACTACGGCGTCCCTCATAGCCCGAGTCGCTTTGGGACGTTAAACCCCCATAAACCATAAACTCTGGTTTGGCCAAAGCTTCGAAGGACATATGAGAGTCCTAACTTGATCACTTAAGGCATAAAAACGTGATCGAGCTTCATATCGCGGAGAGCCGCTCAGCTCTCCCTCTCCGAGCCAACGGACGGTCGCCTTTGCATCACTATCGATGGCAGATGTCGGGGCTAGCAGAGATCTTATCCTTAATTTTTGTATTATTTTAATAAACCACTACTACTACTACAATATCCGCTGAAGGCTTTGCTGAATGGGCCGCCGCGGTGGCTCAGTGGTTATGGCTCTCGGCTGCTGACCCAGAAGACGCGGGTTCGATCCCGCCCGTTGTGGCTGTATTTCGGTGCAGGCGAAATTCTAGAGGCCCGTGTAGTGTGCGATGTCAGTGCACGCTAAAGGGCCCCAGGTGGTCGAAGTTTCCGGACTCCGTCACTACGGCGTCCCTCATAGCCGGAGTCGCTTTGGGACGCTAAACCCAGCACAGCACAAATCGCTTTGTTGAATGTTTTTTTATTGTTTTTTTTTCTAAAACGGCTAGCTGTAATGCTCCTGCGGCAGCGCAGGTCGTTGTCGTATTGTCTACGTACGTGCATGCAGACTACACTCGAAAACACTAACATGCAAATCGTACGCATTTCTTTACATGTTAGCGGTGCTTAGAAAACTTTAAATATTTTCTACTGGTTTGTGAAACACAGAATGGGGACAAATATAGACACACAAATGTTAACTATCGTGGCAGCAGTACGCGTCAAGCAGTATTCACGAGCTGGCGTGCAATCGTTTCAAAAGATTTCGCGATATTATTGTTATAACGCGCGCATGGCAACGCGTTAATAATACACGAATTTCACAATTATGTCAGCCTCACGTATAAAGCTATGGAATGCTGCACGCTCGATTCGCGGACATGAAATTGCTCGAGGTCTCATTGGTGGTAAGTATTCAGCTTCACCCTGAGCGCGGGCCTGCGGAGTCAGTTTCAGTGACTGTCTCGCATGGACCGCGAGGAAGTGGCAACAACCCAGCACAGCAGCATTAATGTTAATGCTTTATTCCGAATATGGTCCACGAAAGCAGCTCTACTACGGCCGAGGTTCAACAGTAGCACCAAGACGTTATGTAATACATGGACTTACAGGAAGCGTTGTCCGCTCGCACGGCTGTGCATATCACAATCTACAGTAGCGGTGTGTAGGAGCGTAAGTCGTCCTTCTTTTCCGTTCCTCATTCGTTCTCGGGCACTCCTGTTACTAATGGCGCACAACGTAACTTACGAGCAGTGCGGTTTCACCACGCACGCAGAACAGAAAGCACGAGGTCACTGTTTCGGTGGCGGAACAGCTTGTTAATGCGGTTATGTTTTGCACTTGCCCTCGCAGATTTTTATAGGTTAAAACCTTTCTTCCTATATTGGCTATAGCGCTAGCGGATGTTTGTTGCGTTCACCCGTTCGGAAAGGGTGCATGGCGAGCGGACGCGGACAAGGGTATACGTCCTTGTGCAGTTCAGTTCCTTGAAGCTCGCAAACGGTCGCATCCCGCGCCTTTAACTATTTTTCGCAATTCTTGTAATCCACAACACAGCACTTATTTCGTCTGTCTTTCCACATCTTCTTAGGAACAACATATTCGGCAGCCACTCTGCGATATTTTCACTGCTGCGTAGAGGCGTACCCGCCGGCGACCACTAGCGGCTTACGAAGCCCGTAATGGCGCCGCGTACCCAGCACGCCTGTCGCGCCATCTGGTCTCAGACAGAAGTACTGCGCGCTGTAAACAGTCTATAGGAAGACTATGGCAGTGTCGTTGGCCCGGTCAGTCGTCTTCCTTCCTGCGCTCCGTGTTTGGTAGAGGACGACATATATACGGTGCGCTCCTGCACACTTGGTGACAGAAGGGACAAGGAGACAGACTTACCTTTACGGAAGAAACAGCACCCCCCCCCCCCCATCGTTTTTTTTTGAAAATTGCGGTGGTTGTCAACAAATGGAAGACGTGAGCTTAGAGAACATTTGTTGTTTACTTTGTAAGCATGATAAAGGTAGCGCACTCTTCCACACCGGGGTCAATTCAGTCATCAGCGCCGGCAGCGTCAAATGCATCAGCTGACGCATACTTATTTTTTCATTTGCTCCGCTTAAAGCATGGCCGCATGTTCTCCCTGATAAAAACTTCTAGCCATGTTATTCTTTGTTGTTCTTCTTCTATCTTTTAACGAATAATGTTAAACTTCAAACGTCTGCTAAACGTAATGCTGTCTGACTTCCTCAAGCCCACGAGGCTAGCACCGCTTAGCGCAAAATGAAAGCAGAGGCAACCAGTAAATACTGCAGTAACAATGAGCAGAAGAAACAGTTTAAAGTTTATTCGTATGTAGTCAAGTTCTCAGAGACCGGTTATCATGAATAACCTTAGTATTCGAAAAGATTTCGCTAGGCTGCTTATAGAAATGATCTTTTCAACGTTGCCATGGTTTCATTATAATGCATAAGTTTTAACTAAAAGAGATGCGCCGACAGTAAAGCTTAAATAAATCCGTGTGTCCGGATTCATTTAACGTTTAAATTCCTTCTAGGGCAGTGCGATATATCAACTACAAAAAAACATTCTAGGAACCAAGAAGAAATTTCTGATTTTAGCAAATCATATTAGTGCCATAATGAACCCTTTAAGATCTAGTAATTCCAATTGTAATCAACAAATTTAGGGGCCACCAGTCTTAATTTGAGCGTGAAAGTCCTACTGTTCGTGCAGCAGTTCCGCCATTTAGCAATTAATCTACACATTTAAGCGGCCTTTCACATGACTGACGTATGCTAGTACGTAGGAGAGAGATATAGAAACTGCGTACACTTTGTTCGCGCCATCGCGTAGTGCCACGTTCTCCCTTGCACCGTGCGGAAGGAAGAAAATCATTTGTTTTCTCTAATCATGTGGTAGGGTACAAGTAAGCCCCACGTTGCTCCTGCAAAATAAATTGTTTCGGCTAAACACCCTTGCAAGCGCTAGAATATTTTGCGAATAATAATCATTGCAAACGGAATCACGGGGTCATGGAGGCCCTATTGTAGAATAACCAACGCGGTCATATTTGAGACTCTTGTGGCTGCCTGCGCCGCGTAAACGTTGCCTCTTTCGCAGGTTTACGTAACAGTAAACGCTTTTTCTGGAGCAGAAGCGTGCGTGCAGCGCTAGCACTTGTCATACTGAAAGGAAGAGGTTTCAAGAGCGGCCCGCTAGGCCTGTTGAGGCGTCGATTCGTCCGATGATGAAGAAATGGCATTCATCGCACATAGATCAGCAATAACAACTACTTAAAGGCAGAGCATTACACGAAATAATTGAACCTCTCTAGAATATCGTCCACGTCACGAAACAGAAAACTACAGCCCGACGCAGAACCGAATGGTTGCACAACTACACCCAAGGTTGAAGGCCGTACAGCTTTCAACCTCCGAAAAGCGGACCAACTCGCTCAACAGTTCGTGTTGTGCCACTGGAAAATTCACCCGAGAAAAATCCGCATTGTGGACTAAGCATGATACTTTTGAACAAGATAGGAATCAATAATAGGAATCTCCACTGAAGGCAGCATCTTCACCGAACGAATGCTTCAGACACTTCTACATCGACTAAACCTTTGAGATATACGCATTAGAAATTTTAGTTTGTGCAGTAAGCAGATGATGTGAGCTCGAGGCTGAAAATCTCGATACTTGCAGTGTGATTGTCCGGTTTCTTACAAGACATGCCTCAGAAGAGCTAGAGCTTTCCTTCAACCAGCTCAATAATTCCACTTACATAGGACCGCACACTGGCAAGCACACAATGAGAAACAACACATATGCAAGCTCTGTTCACGCCATTCTCGCGTATTCTTGGTAAGATTACCGTGGCATCCTCTACTCCAGCAGAGACTAGCGAAGCTTCACAGTAACCACAAAAAAGTATTTCTCACTGCCTAAATCCCAGTGATTCCACTTGTAATCATGCGAAAAAAACTTCTAAAGAACCGACAAAATATTTATTTTTTGATGAGTTATCCTCCTCCTACTATGCGAACCTTGCCTCACGACTGCCCCTTTGGTTTGCTTTCCCGCGATGCACCCTCCCTGGTTAGTTACCTTAACTTGTTAACAATGGGGGCAACCGGAGACGGAGCGACACGATCGCCATCGAGCACATCCTATTCGGCTGAGGAAGCTCGACGTGCGCTGACGTTCAGGCGCAGCGCTCCGCTCTCCGCCTGCGGGGCGAGGCCTCGTGAGGAGGAACGTTCTCCCGCATCACGTCCCGTCTGGCCGCGGTGTATCCCCTTGCCACAGCGTGGGCGAACACTCGCTCGTAACTGTGCTGGGCCCGAATTACGGAACTCGCTCTAAAGTTGTAGAGCGTTACGTCAAAATGACGACAGCATGACGACAAGGCAAGACGTCAACGCGTGACGGAACGCGGAATCAACCAATGGCTAGTAGGGTGCCGCCCCTGAACAGTTTACTTGCACGACAAGAGGCCTATTTGCACGGCAAGGGGCCGTATGCTAAGTTTTTTATAAGAACACGCAGTGAATAAAATAAGCATTGTTTTATTCTTTCATAAAAGTGTATTTCACTCTCACTTCCATGAAGCAAACAAGAAGGACATTCACTTTTGCAAATAACTGCTTTCGTGGGTAAGTTTTGTTGCCATGAGGGCGCGCTGGCAGATGTAAACAGTGAACATGGCGGCATTCAAGAAAACAGCTGTTCCCACGGCTAGTTCCTGCTTTTTTACGCGTCGTCTGAAATCATGGTTCTATTTGGTTGTCCAAAGCGCGCGGATAACAATTATCGAAGCCAGTGAAGGTCACGGGCCTCCAGAAAGGAACCTGCACGAAACGTCGGGCCCGAAAATCGACGAAGACAACTTGAGGTAAGCCTGTGTTATTGGTTTAAAGATGCCACATGCCAAGCATATGATTTGGGTTCTGTTGCTTTTGCTTTAGCAAATACAAGACGTCCACGAAGCACGGCTTGTTGGATAAAATCAACTTCTTTGGCTTCATAAACGTCTGGCACAAATGATTCAGTTGGGAAGGAGCAAGAACCAAGCAAGGCGGTTGGGCGCACGCTAACAACCTTGCTTGTTTTCGGTCGTTCTTGGCTGTGCTATAAGTTGCTGCAGCGCAGCACACACATATGTTCCTGTAAAAACATATTAGCCCGAACTCAGAGCAAAGTTATTCCCTGCTTTCGAAAAGCGGAACAGAAACTATTGCCTGTTTGTTTTCCACGGTGTGTTCGCTGCTGCAATTCTCTAAGCGGGAATTATAGTCTCAAAATGGCGCCAACACGAAGAATGTCGAGCGAGCAAGAGCTAATCATAATAGAGTTTATGGAGAGCCATCCGCTCTTGGCTCGGGCTTCTGCCGACCTAACAAACTCATACACTGCTGTTGAAAAGCGCGCGCTGTGGAACCAGCTTGCGTCGATTCTCAACAACAAGGGGTCGGCCCTTTAAAAACATGATTTCTGTGCCTTGCGCCTTGCTAGCACAGTTTATTCCATCTGTTGTGTATTTTAGTCTCGGAGGAGGTGCAGGAATGCATAGACAAGTGGTTGAGCATTATTGATTGCTTTTATTTTGCTAGTGCTCTTTTAGTTTCATGGTTTGCCACTACCAACCAGCCGCACCTTTTACCCTGTTACAGGAGAGGAGATGAACGGGGAGCCTCAGCAAGTTGTCGACAAGACACACTGAGCCCCACAGACCGTGCGTTGGCTTGCAATTATTCAAGCTCCATACTACCCTTTCTGGCAGCTGCTTGAAAGTAATAGCACTATACTCTCTGGAAGCATTTGCAGCAGTAGCCTAAATACTGCAGTGATTCTACAGTATACACAAAACTATCTCTCTCTGGCTTTGCCACGCAGTGCATAATGTTTATTTCTCTTGCAGTGAGGCTGTGATATCTTTTAGCAGTCTAGCAGATGTGCACATGAAATATGCTACAACAATGCTGCCCAAGACTGCTGTCCTGTATATTTATGTCAAGTCCTCTAACACATTGACCAAATGTTTTGCGTATTCCACCACGTGATGAGCACATTTTCTTTCCCGAAAGCTACACCGGTGCCCTAGCCGCAGCCCTCACAGCAGCACACACTAGAGCCCCCACTGCAGCCCTCACCGCGCGCCACGCCAAGCCTTCTGGAGAAGCGACGGCGAGACGATGGGGCCAATGAGGTGCTGCGCCAGACGCTGTATGAATCGCATCGTTTGGATTCCCTTACTGAGGTCTGGAACCACCAGGACGCTGCTTTTCAGCAGAGCATGCTGGAGCTGTGTACTCCCTGCGCACACTGCACTTTGCAGAGTCGAAGCCGTCCCCTGAAGCATAAATATCAGTGCTCTCTTTTGAGCACCTCTACTCCTATTCTGACGCCTCTTGTGGGAGGTGATAGGGACAGCTGAGTTTACGAAACTGACACGAGCCATCTACAACCATACTTTGTCCAAAATATCTCATCACCTAAAATTTTAAATAAAGCTTAAGCGAGATCTCAAAATTGGTTGTCAGTAATAATTTGTAATTGGAAGTATTTTTACATGTAGGCCATACGGGAGGTGACAGATGCTGTGCAGGCATCAAATGGGCAGCAAGAGCTGCTCATCCGGAACGTGAACCTACTGACGCTAATCTTACAAAAGCAGCTTGAGCCACCTGCACCGCATTGAATTGTTCATATTTATTTGCATTATTTGCGTGTTGTTATTTTTATGAAAGAACAGCTTCATAGGTTTATATTTATTCACGAACATTATCTACTTCTCTGCCAGGTGCAGACTCATTGAACTATTTTTAGTTCGCTTGTTAAGATTTCCGTTTTATGTGTTTATATTTATTTACATTGTTTGCTTCTCTGTCAGGTTTCTGTTTTTGTATTTATTCAAGATCATCTCTGCCATGTGCCATAGCATCATTTTTTTTTTATTTCTTGTAAGCTCTGCAGGCCCGGATGCTTCACACTGTTTATTTTCTTCCAGTTATGTAATTAAAGCTCTGCCAGGTGTGAAAGCCTCCCATACTCTTATTTTCCATTCCTTTCAAATGTTTACCTGCAGCTGTGGCAGGTGCACAAGGTGCAATTTGTAGTGCTTGTTTTCTTTCATTGCAATATTTGGGCAAGTGCAATATGTGGGGCAAAGTTGTTCTGAAGTGACTGTAGTTATGAAGGACATCATTATATGGGGATTCTGGATAGATTTTTAACACTTCGATTTTGTGCCTGTTAAGTTTGTTTGCATGTGCTCCTGAGTCGTTTTTTTTCGCATTACTTTTCCTGCTTTTCCTATAGTGTCCATTGTGTGCATTGTAACATAATCTATCCTGAATAGACCCGAGGAAAAATGAGGCTTGCCAGCATTTGTCCAAAGTCACTTCTGAGCTAGTGTTGAATGCAGGCAAAAAAAAATTTGGGGGACGCTTGAGCTCCGCCTTTAAAGGTATGATGCAACAATGTTAATAGCTCTCGTTTGTGGGTCCCTTTACAACTTCAAACGCAGCCATGTTGGCATCATTGTCTGTGATACTCGTGTGTCTTGTACACGCAACATGGTTTTTCAGTCCAGTAAAATCTACGAAGAGCAATGTCTTGTGCAGCCTTGCTGTGCATTCCACCAGTTATGTAATGTGTTTCAGCAAAGTGCAAACCAGGGGTACATCGGGCCTACAAGTATGCACAACATGCCAAACCTGTGATTATTAGCATTCAAGCTGGCAATCAAGATGAAGATTTTTTTTTTAAGGGCAAACAGCGCGTAAGACTTAGACGGTAAGCAAAGAAAACAGAAGACGAGCGCTCATCCTGTGTTTCCTCTGCTTTCCGGCTATGTCTTTCGCACTGTTCGCCTTAAAAATGTACAGCCAACTCGCCCGTTTGGCCACAGTGTAAGATACAACTGTTCTTGTGCAATCTCTGTGCAGGACTCGACAAAGCATATGCAAATCACTGTTGATACTGCATGCTTTTGTTTCCCTGCTGTGTGTTACATTTTGGAAACTGGTATAAACAGCTGTGGCGAAAAAAAAAATTATTGTGACCAATGAATAAACGTGGTGCAAAGACAAACGCTTTACTGGTGCCTAGCAGTCTCCACACCACACTTTTCCCTCGTGCACATTCATCAAATACATAGTTACCGCAAGCAACTGTTTGCCTAAATGGGCAGGTCGACGTAAGCAACGGCGAAAGACGGTGTACAAGGATGCATTTCACTTGTTGGACGAGCTGTTCCGGCGTGTATTTCGACTTGAGAAGGAGAAAGTGCAGTAGCTGTGCGGCAAGCTTGCTGATGCACTGAAAGGCATACTGGTGACCACTATCGGTGGAGCAGCAGTTGGTGTGTTCACTTCATATCTTGCCACTGGAGGCTTTCAAGCTCATGTAAGAAAAAGTAATTTACAAATGCTGGAATGTGGCTACCAGTGGCCAAGGGCATCATATCACACAGGAGCTCACGCACTAACACAGGGCAATGGCACTGCCCGTAGCAAGAGTGGCTGCGACAACTCGCCACGCCAGCACGGTGAGTCATTGTAGCCACAGCTGCCAGATGGTGTAGGGTCTACTGCCGGTGGTGCTGCTGCTGCCGCTGCTGCTGTCGCCGCACCATCTGCAGGTGTGCTTGTCTCTGAGAACGGGTTGTGCCAAAGAGGCCAATAATACGGTCTCGCATGGCGCTGCCGCGCAGGTAGGTCATGCGGGATTCTGTCCCCGCCAAGTACCCGGGAAGCAGAGGTGGCCCATTGTTGTCAGGGTCATCAGTAGTGTCGTCTTCGTCTGCTGCCAGGGCTTCTTCAAGACAAATGTTGTGCAACGCAGCACATGCTGCAATGATGACCACCGCCCGCTCTGGCTCGTAGTGGAGTGCCCGGTACCTTTGAAGGGACCGGAAGCGGCTTTTCAAAACATCAATGCAGCGTTCCACAACACATCGGATTGAGGCATGTGCTGCGTTGTACTGCCCTTCTGCAGTGATTGAACCAGGATTCCCTGACACTGGTGTGAGCAGCCACGGCTCCAGTGGATATCCGCTGTCTCCTGCACGACCAAAATTTGCAGTGAAGTGTGTTGTTGCCTATGTAATAAATGATTCATACCAAGCAGCTCAAAACCAGTATGCTGAACCAGAATTCATAGGCATGCAGAAGATCCATGGCTAAGGGGCACGTCTGTAAGCTCAGCCTTCTAGGTTAATGATGTAATGTGATATCCTACACAACAATAACGATGTGCACACCTATTTTGCCTTGGTGTTTTACGCTTGAAATACGATTCACTTTATAACATTGTTTTTTGTGCCCCTGCACCAGCAGTAACAGTAAATACACAAAAATAAATACGATACATCATACTGTTGCATGTCATCCATTTTATAACCCGCCTCATTTAGGTATGAGCCACTGCTGTGGCTTAATACGTGCTGTCGAAGTGGCTTGATGATTTATAGGCTGTTTATCCAGAAGAAACCCTCCATCCTCCAGCAGCCTGTGCTCCACCTTCCGACGCAGCCGTGAGTACCACCAAGAGAAGGCATCGTGACAAGACCCCGGGCAGCGAGGGTCGACCGCAAGGATCTTCATGTTAGCGTCGCAGGTCTGCGAGAAGCATACGCAGACAATCTTAGACGTGAACTTCCATTGTCGAGGTCACGGCTTTCGAACTCATGGGGTTAGAAAACCAGTCTACTCACAATCGCGATGTTCATCGCGTAGTATCCTTTGCGGCTCCAGAATGCTGCCCTGTTTGCTGGGACTCCCCGCGGCGCTTTTATGGCAATCAGCGTGCCCTCGACGCAGCCGACGACGCCGGGGATGGTGCCGCGGCGAAGGAAGGTCGCTTTCGCTGCCGCCTTTTCCTCGGGGTGCGCCGGGAAAAGCACCCATCCCTTCTGTGCGCCGACTTTGCATATGGCCTCAGCCACACGCCGCACGCACTTGTTCACCGTCGGTTGTGCGAGGCCGACGTTCTGCTCGTTGCCGACGCACACTTGAAAGCTTCCGGAGACAAAAAAACGGAGAGCGCACAGCACCTGCCGCCGCACCGACAAAGCGCTCGTCCGTACGCCTCGCAGTTCGTCGGCAAGTTCACCGCACAACCACTCCACTTTCTCCTTATCGAGTCGAAATAACCGACGGTACAGCTCGTCCGGCAAGTCATACGCGTCCTCGTACACCGTCTTTCGTCGTTGCTGGCGCCGACGTTGCCGCCTCCGCCACCAATAAATAGCAGGCACCGCCGCCGCCATTTTTCCTCTAAAACTGTTTACACCGACTCTTCGCGGTCGCAAACCGCGGGCATAATTAGGTGTGCAACGTCATGCGTTTTTTCTTGTCCGTTACGCCATTGCAGCTTCCAGTGACGCAACTTTTCAAAATGGCGCCTGCGACCAATAGGAGCGGGCATTTTAGAGCGCTCTCAATTGTAGAGCGGTCGGAGCGAGTTCCGTAATCCGGGCCCTGGTGAGTCGGGCGGCTTCGATTCCTTAGCATATTTCGTTGCTGGCTGCCGTGATTGTTGTTGTAGAAATAAATTCTTTGTTTTAGTTAGCCATAGTGTTATTCGTTCCTTTGTTCCCTCAGAGCAAGGCCAGCCGTGGTCGGCGTGCGTTCGCTAGCGTACGCGATCTTGGGGTGGGGTACGGCGGTATTGAACGCTGTCGGCCGCGGTTAAGTGGGGAGAGCGTATTTATTTATTCCCCTGTTTCAACCCCACCCTCAAAATGCCAGTTTTTAGAGATCCAATTTTTGTATGGAACATTTTATCAGTTGGACAGGAAAGGATTAATAATGGCGACTTAAGCGATGCATCGAAGTATCCACGTACAGTATCCGGTGCTGAGTTGGAAATCAATTTTGGTTCGTTGTCTTGCGTCGGCATCAAAAATACAATTTTGGACGGTATCAGGTATCGCTGTTGAAGATATTTTTGTCAAGTATGGTGCCCATTCCTGTAGATGCCCAATTGATTCCAGGTCGTTTTTAAAAATAATGCTAAGATTACGCTACAATGCTGGACGGCGGTCAATGCAATGAACCTATCAGCACATTGGACATCTTAACAAAGTCTCTTAAGAACTGCATGTAGGCAACCACTCCTAAATTAAATCATTATATCGCCGCCTTTTCTGTGCTAATGGTTACGCTCTTATATCCCTGCATGTGGGGAGGCACGTCGTCTTTCGTCAACCAAGTCACCGCAGGCAGACGCTATACTATCAAGTTTTGCCGCTAGAGAATAGAAGTACATTTATACAAAAAACCATTCGCAATTGTCCACAGACCGTATCGTCACCCGGCGGTGAGAGCCAGAAGTACCAAGAATAGGGTACTGCGGGCGACCGGACGGCTGCATAGCGCGTTTCTCGCTTGGTCAGCGGCATACGCTCATCCGTCTTTCTTGAAGACATGAAGACGAATGCGTTGGTCCCTCAGTGTGCTGACCGAGCCATCTACAACCAAAAATTTTATTATTAGCTCCCATTATTATTAGAGTGGGTGGTGAAGCTGTGGTTTGGTGTGCATGCATACATTTCACACATAGGGATTTATTCTCTAGTACCACGGCTAACAAAAACGCATCTTCTTAGCCAGCTCAGAAATAATGCCAGTCGTTTTGATACGAGATGTTTGCACTGCAGGGAACTGTCCACCTCGCAAAATCAATGGCATTAAAATTACAAAAGCCCTGTGTATCATAAAAGACTGACGCTTTTTTGGAACGCTGTTACTTTCAAACCTGCCGGTTCAAAAAAGTAATATGACTCTATTATAAGAGTCATATAATTAATACGAGCTTGGGGGGGGGGGGTGATATTTACAACGCCTTCGGCGACGCTTGCATGTGCTGTAGGTGAGAAATTAAGCAAGTAACCCCATTTAGCTGCGAAATGCTGCCGGCATCACACTGGTGAAACTCCGCTTTCTAACTCAGCCAACCCTTACGCGATCAAACTCGTCCTTTCGGATGATTCATCAGACTAATGCGGTGGCGTCGGGTGAGAGAATAAACCGGAATGCAATTCTCGCGAATAGTGTATGTTCTGCAGAAGTTTTCCAAATATGGAAGCAGAGCTAGAAATGAAAACAGTAGCGCCCAAACACGCACACAAAGTAGAAGAACGACGTAGGACAAGCGCTAACTTCATCTGACTTTATTCCTTGAAAAGCGAGAAAGTATACAGAAAATCTAGGCATGCGCAGACAGAAATTTCGCGTGCGATCAACAAAACCGTTCAATACATGAAATCTCAGCTTTAACAAGGTTCACAGATGTATTGCTGACACACCCCTTTCCTCTTTTTCTGAAGTGGTACGCCTCTTCCAGATGCGCTATTCGGCGCTACTATTTTCCTTTGTGGATCGAAATGAACCATCTAGCCCAAATAGAAGTTCTTCTATGTTATATGGAAGCAGAGAAGCTCAATTTTTATGCTGCCTGCAGGTGTGGACTGTACCGAGACAGGTACTTTGCAGGCCAAGCTCGGAACGGCAGAAACCACCATTCACTTCACAGCTACATGTTTAGACCGCCAAGAGATGACCTTTTTTGCTGTTTCCATGTCCTGAAAACATCTGCGCGCACCTGTGAATGAAGTGAGTTTTCCTGTCTATACTTAACCCTATTGTCACGCGCCACACTCTGCACCGACAGACGCCGAGGGAATTCTTTGCACATGCTCTGCGCGCCACAAACATATGGCACACGTGTTCGATTCCGCGACCGCGCGTCGTAAACTGACCAAGTCGGGATATGTGTGTTACAGCAAAACAAGGCAGGCGCAAATACCTGAACAGATCAAGTGTGTGTAGCTCCGATGCTTGTACGTAATCAGTCTAGCCTTGTGAAAGCTTTCACGCCGCAGCAAATGATACGACGTGCGCTAGATTAACACCTATCCGCCTTAAATAAAACATTTAATCCCGACCTGGTCTGATCCAGTGTGTCTTAGCATATGTTCTAAGTGGAGTAGGTCAGTGAATGACAGTGCCGTTTTGTTGCTTCCCAAGCTCAGCGCACGCAAAAAGCCAAGACTTTGGCACGGCGCACACAGACCAAATAGCTGTACCCTCTTCACGGCCGTGGACATTGCCAATAGAGAAAGTTCAGTGTAGTAGGATACAACTAAAAAAAAGCAGTTAACACCGGGGTACTGTCTGCTAGCTATAGTAACAACACTAACCGAAATCATCTATTTAAAGTTTGACCTAATTAAACGAGGCATTTATCAAAATTTTAGAGCTTATAATTTTTTTCTCGTGATTAGCTTCTTGTTTACATGACAAGATAAGTTTTAACAACGGACTACCTTTTTATCGTGGAGGTATTCTTTGCGGCGGTCCTGAATTTGGGCGGAGCTTCCCTGCAGACTTAAGTTGTATCCGACTATGAATTTTGATCGGTGCGAAAGCACGGCTTAGTGCCACGTAGAAGATGACGACGAGCGGCAGCGCCGCAGGTCGCAGCGCTCGCGCTAAGCCAGCTGCGAAAAAAACTAGGAAACAGACAACGGACGATTTCGCCCAGTGATTAGTGGGCACGCACTAATAATTGGTCCTATTTTTAACAATCCTAATATTCAGATGCATGGTTGCTAGCAGTCCATCTTTTTTTTTGTACACTTCATTGAATATAGGATGGTCACAGCAGAGACAACGCTTTTCCTTCTTTTCCACTCTAGGAGCTTCTGAAGTACACGAGAATACGGCTCAGGTTATCTCACTAGCAATGTTAGCAATATCTTCCATGTTTTTGATCCTGATGATGTCTGCTTCTTCGTTATTCCTAGCAAGATTCCGGCCTTGAGTACGCAGCACAAACTTCCACCCGGCTCTTTTCTTGTTGAGCAGTGGCTGCCCCGAGAAGTTTCGTGCTAGTCATGTGTTCGTTTACATACTCAGGTGTGTTCTGGCCGTCATAGCCAAGGTCTTTAGTTTCAGTTCTCTGCTTCTTGCGTTTCTGCAAGAGCTCATCTGACTGTGCGCTGTACAAAAGACACAACAATATTCACCTTGGACATAAGGCACTGAAGCGGAGCCACACGTCATTAACACAGTCGGCAGTCGGCTGAGTGACCAGATTTACAATTATTTTTACTATGTCTACTTCATCACTCTCCCCAGGCACACTTTCTATTTTTAGAATGTTTGTTCCCTGGCACTGCTTGAGTTCTTTTTTTTCAGTAGGCTTTCGGTTTTCAGCCGCTCTTCATTTTGTTTAGTTACCTTTAAACTTCCCGAAGTTATTTTATCGCGGTATTCAATGAACTGACGCCATCACATTGTCGTCGCGGTGCTTCACACTGTCTGAAATTTTGGAGGCCAGCCCTTAGCTCGCGTTTGAAGTTGTCAACAGCTTTTGCTGAGTATTTCAGTTCGCAGCTCATTGTTAGCAGCTAACGAAACGACAGTATACTAAGAAAAGCTTCCAGTGCGCACAGGCCATGTCAAAACCAGAAATTCAAGCCCACCACAACAGCACCTCATGCAGTGTGTGACAGCAGTGCGCGTATAGTTTGTTCTGATTAATGCAGCAACATTGATCTTCCCCTGCACAAAGCACAGGAGCTGCTAGGACTGCATTCCATGCGCACCGTCGCAAGCTGAAGGCGAGGCTGTATACTATTAGCTCTTATAAAGCTCATCTTTGATACGATGTGAAGCACGCCTTGTCTTCATGGGTTGCCACGTGGCAGTGCTTGCAGATACTGGCGACAAGGCGATGTTGAAGCACCAAAACCCACTTGTGCGGAAGGCCAGGGGCGGTGGATGCTGCAGGTTAATGGCAACGCACGCCCAGGACTGCAGGGGCAGCTACAACGTTGAATAAAAGAAAGTCACACGCCGCCGGTGGTATTCGAACCCACGACTTCGAAATGTCTCGTACCTGTGGCATTTCTAGTGACTGTGGCGGCTTTTCTCCCGTTATACTAAATATATTCTTTATTCATAATTAGAAAGCATTTCACTCAGTGGAAACCTCGGCAGTCATGCAGGCATTGCAGAGTCAGGGTGTAGAAGAGCCTTATGTGAAAATACTGGAAGGTTTCTATAGTAAATGCACAGCTACGATATCCTCAGTAAAGTCAGCAATAAAATTCCAATACGGAAGGGCGTCAGCCAGGGAGACACGATCTCGCCAATAATATTCACCGCCTGTTTAATAGGCATGATTTGGGAATAGTTAGGGATAAGAGTTTATGAATAAAACCTAAACATTCTGCGATTCACTGATGACATTGCCTTAGTGAGTCACTCAGGAGAGGATTTTCAAAGAATGACCACTGAGTTAGACAGAAGAAAGAATGGTGGGTCTAAGAATTAACATGCAGAAAACCAAAGTAACATTCAAGAGTATAGCAAAGGAAGCTCAGTTCACAATGATTAGCGAGGTGCAGGAAGTGGTAAAGGAATGTCTACTGAGGGCAGGTCCGCTGATCCGGATCACCACAGTGAAATAACTGTAAGAATAAGAATGGGTTTGAACGCATATGGCAGGTTCTCTGAGATCATGAATGGCAGTTTACAAATATTCCTCAAAAGAAAAGTATACAACAGCTTTATCTTTCCGGTGCTCACCTACGGGGCAGAAACTTAGAAGCCAACGAAAAGCGTTCAGTTCAAGTTAACGACAACGCAACGAGCTATGGAAAAAAATGATAGGTCTAAACCGGAAGTGGGCAGAGTGGGTGAGGGAACAAACACAGGTTAATGACATCCCAGTCGAATTCAAGACAAAGAAATGGGCAGGGCAAGGCTTGTAATACGAAGGCAAGATAACCGCTGGTCCTTTAGTGTATCGGAGTGGACTGCAAGAGAAGGCAGGTGTAGCACGGGGCGGCAGAAAGTTGGTTGCACAGATGAGATTAAGAAGTTTGCGGGCATACGGTGGGCGCAGCTGGCAAAAGGACAGGGTTTATTGGGGAGACATGGGAAAGGCCTTTGCCCTGCAGTGGGCGTATTCAGGCTGCTGATCAATATGACGATGAGTGCTCGTGACTTAAGGTGAAGGGTGGTCGATAGTTTAGCCTCCAAACCACGTATCCCATTTCCGCGCAGGCGGCTAGCAGCGGTTCCACGTCGCCGCTGTGCACGGCGAGCAGCAGCTTCAGGCGGCCCTCGTCCGTCTTCACCGTGGCATCCAGCGACGTGAGCCTGCCGATCGTGCCGCCGGTGGCGAAGCCGCGCTCGCTCAGGCGCCTCCTCGTACGCGCAGCAGAGACCTCCAGCACCGACAGCGCCGCGGAACGGTGCGCCATAGGCCCGCCGCCGCAGTTTTAAATGCAGAGTTTTAAATACAGCGTGGGAAGTGCCGCGCACCAGCCTGCTGCCTTTGTCGTTTTCAAATTAAAATCGATTTGGAGTTCAATTCCCTCCTTTAAAATATGTCCAGTTTCTTCATTTTTGGTCATTTTTTACGTGCATTGTTATTAGACGTTCTCGTTTGATGCACCCTGATACGGGTATACAATTTTTGATGCCGGAATGCACTGAACTGCTACATTCTCGCCTCACTTATTCTCCAAAGTTTTGTCCGTCCTCCCACACCACGAGAAAAGTTGAGAAAATGAAACACGCGCCGAACGGTATGGCTGTGGTGGGATTCGAACCCAAGCCTTTTAGGTGCCAGTATGGGGAGCGGCAAAGCGTCAAGCCGAGGCTGTCTGCGCTGACAGGAGCAGACGAGGCTGGTACTGCCTTCATCTAGCATGCAGGTCTTCGAAGCCTATGCATAGGGTGCATGCGCGTGTTAGCTTTAAGTTTTAGCGCCATTAAAAGGTCGAGATAATTTCTTACGCAGTAAAGCACAAGGCGGAAGAAAGATTGACACATAAAACACACTACTCTAGAGATAAATTTCATCCGCTTAAGAACAAACGAAGAGTTCTTGAAGACGCTTCAGCTTTTGCACAGCGACAGCCGTATCTGTAACGGCCCCCGAAAAGCCCCAGGCCGAGCCTCACGCATTGTATCACCTTCGTTGTCGTCGAGAAGGATGCATGGCCGAAGCCGTGAAACGCTTCGAAATGCTGATCGAACGCTCTCTACGCTCTGTGTAAAGCGGTGAGGTGTCTTGCTTAGGTTTTATGGGGCTTAACGTCCCAAAGATACACAGGCTACGATGGCCGCACTTCACAATACAGTTCAGGACATTGTCTACCCGAGTGGTAACCACACATGCAGAAGGGAGGCTGCACGCCTTCTTTTAACTTTTCTGCAGGATACTGATCTTGCCTCTAAATGGTGACAGCAAGAACGAACTATGGTCGACTGTGATTGAATGTTGGCGTAGATGGTGTCTTCTGGAGTGGACCACGTTATACTTTGAGTGAATGTGTGCATGGATGGTGGCACTGCAATGGACTGTGCTTCTACTGTGTCTGAATATGGGCATATATGGTGACTTCTGGAGTGGATTTTGTTCTGCTGTGAGTGAATGTGTGCATATATGATGACTGCGAGATTGGAATATGTACTATTATAAGTGACTGTGCGCATAGCGGGGCTGATCCGACAGGTTTTAGGTCGTTATTAACATATAAGTGACGCTACGGTGGCGCAATTGCCGGCAGACTAAGCAAGGCTAATTCCTCCTGTGGCATACAACAACTCAGCTCAACCGTAGTGGAGAGTTGCGGATAATTTCGACCACCTTGGGTTCTTTAACATGCGCTAAAATCGCGCAGTACACGGGCCTCTAGCATTTCTCGTCCATCGAAATGCGACCGCCGCGGCCGTGATCGAAAATGCGTCTTTCGGATCAGCGGCCGACCACCATAACTGCGCCATCGTGGCGGCCTGTAAAGCGGTGACTCCACAATGGTTTGCGAGGTGTACACCCTCAGGGCTTGCAAGAAACAATATAGAGAGGAGGGGCTTTGGTACATGATTATATCATAAAATCACAAAGGTAAAGAACATAATTATATCGGGAAAAATAATGCCAACAAAACAAAACAAAAATACAGGCGAAATTACAATAGTAACAAAACAAAACCGACTAACTATTACATCACAAGAACGAAAAGAAGTACAAGAAAAAACGCAGCAGTAATAGCACCAAAGAATGACACAGCTTTCATACAGGAATGACGTTGCTTTGTAATATGTTTGTGTTTTGCGAAAATGATCGGTGTCTGTGGTAGCGGCTAATCTTGAAGGCAGGTGGTTCCACTCACGGCACGTTCTTGGTAAGAAGGAATATGAGTAGGTCAGTGCACGTTGCGAAGGTACACGGACTTCGAAGCTATGGTCAACACGTGGGGAGATATAAGATGCTGGTGTAATGTACCGACACTTTAGTGTGTGGTTATGAGAGTAGATTTTTTGACGAACAGAAAGACAAAATAGTTTTCTTCGAAAAGAAAGAGATGGAAGCTCAAGAGCAATTTTCTTATTAGTGACGCTTGCAGTACAACGATAATTGTTAAGGATGAAACGAACGGAACCATTTTCTACACTTTCAAGGAATTTTATTACAGTGGTATGCCCAGGATCCCATATCGAGCATGCGTATCCGAGGTTAGGTCTGACAAAAGTGATGTAAAGTTGTTGTTTTAGAGGTGCTGGCGCTAAGGAAAAGTTACGATTGAGGTAGACAAGCATGCGGTTAGCTTTCGACGCAATGTATTCGATGTGTCCACTCCAAGAAAGATTGTTAGCGATATGCTAACCTAGACACTTGTATAAATAACCTGGTCAACGGGAGTGTTAGTAAGTAAGCGGGGCAATCTGATTGATTACGGGAGATTCTCCTTGTTTTACAGTAAGAAGTGTTTAGCTCCGTTAGCCAAGACAGCAATGTTATTGAGATCATGCTGGAGTGTAGTTACTACTTTCAATCTTTCGGTATGTGACACAACCATCAGCAAATATACTGATGGAGCTTGCGATTTGGTTAGGCAGGTCATTAATGTAAATTAAGAAAAGCAACAGAACAAACCGGAGCCTTGAAGCACGCCTGAACCAACCGGTACTTCATAAGAGTCACTGTCGTTAGTGCTGAGATATTGTGTAATGTTAGAAAGAAACTCTCGAATCCAGTTTAAAACCAAAGAATAAATGTTTAGCTTGCCGAGATATAATAGTAGTAAATGGTGGTTAACTCCGACAGATGTTTTAGCAAATTCCAAATATAGTCCATTGTAAAGCCAGAGTCCAGAAATACTTGGAGATTTTTACAAAATGTTAACAATTGCATTACGCATGAAAAGGACTTTCGGAAGCCATGCTGACTGCAATGAAAAAAATTGTTTGCTTCCAAGAAGTTAACGAGTTGGGAGAAAATTATGTGATCAAATATTTTACACGTAATTGATGTCAGGTAAATAGGCGTGTAGTTGAAAGCTCTGTGCATCTCGCCGGACTTAAGAAGTGGAACCAGCTTGCCTGCTTTCCAGTCTTTCGGTGCTCGTCTGTGTGTCTAGTGTCACCCATGCCAGGCGTCGAAAAAGGCCGTGCATCTCCATGAGCACCCTTCTGGCTCGCTCCCCCTCTCGACTCGGATGAAGGAATTGCACGCCGGGAGGAGAGTTCCAGTGAGCTGCCACTGTCCTCCGTTTTGAGCAAAAAAGGTCGCCGCTTGTGGTGCGTCCGCGTCAGCGCCTCCGCCGATACGTGTCGAGCAGGAACAGAAGTGCCGCTCTCGCGCCTCGCGTCCAGCCCATGCGCAGAGCAGCTTCGACATACGCCAATGCACGGCAGGTGCGTACGCCTACTATAATCCACCTCACGGGTCTTTTCTAGCGCTTTGAAGGCTGCGCTGATCGGAGCCAATGCGACGAGAGGTGGGCAAATTCCCTCACTTTTATTTTTCCTCCCTCCGGAATTCCCGGGTTCAAACCCGATCGCGGCGGCTGCGTTTTTATGGAGGAAAAACGCTGAGGCGCCCGTGTACAGTGCGATGTCAGTGCACGTTAAAGATCCCCAGGTGGTCGAAATTATCCCGGAGCCCTCCACTACGGCACCTCCTTCTTCCCTTCTTCTTTCACTCCCTCCGTTATCCCTTCCCTTACGGCGTGGTTCAGGTGTAAAACGATATATGAGACAGATGCTGCGCCATTTCCTTTCCCCAAAAAACCAATTATTATTATTATTAACCCTCACTTTCGAATCCATGGCCCTGCCTCACCATCACCCTCATATTGAAACCTGCTGCCCCCCCCCCCCCCCCGTCGCCCTCACACTCATATCATCGGCCTTCGCTCACCCTCACCCTCATTTTAAAATGCGTGTTATATTTTCTAGTCTGCAACTTCTGGCGATATTACTGAGTAATAAACATACAAGACAAGCCCTCAACGCTCTATTGGACGAGAGGCTAGATGCTTATACTCTTGTGTGTGCGCTGTTTGAGCTAATGCGTGAGACAAGACCGAGACAATTACTAGCTGAGCCCTAAAATATCAATCTGCCTTTACTTCTGGCAAGCACTGCATGGATACATGTGCCCTGCACTTATAAAGTTTCATTGTTATCTATATTTATTTTCCTTACAGTGCAATCACCACTGGGTGGCATACAAATAGGTAAACACAACGTAATAACACAGGCAATGAACACAAGAACAAAGTAGAATAACGCAGCTTGAAAATTTTGGAAAATTAGCATACACAACAAATTTTTAAACAATATTGGAAAGAAATGTCTACATAGATAATTTTGAAACGTAGTCATTGGTTAGGAAATTCTTTTCAATTAATCTTCGTGCAAAAGAAAAAAATACTTAAAACGGTTATTACGTGTGGTAAACAAAAAAATACTTAAAACGGTTATTACGTGTGGTAAATGGCGTTACTGTGCGGCTATGTCTTTGCCTCGTGGCGTAAACTGACGAAACAGAAATTATTCTCGTGATAGCTGTCTTATAGTGGCCGTTAACATATTTAAAGAGCAATTGTAGTCGCGACGCACAGTTTCTTTGCGTTAATGGGGGCAAGTCCGCTTCAGTTAAGAGTTTTGTCACTGGCGTACGTCCAAATGTATTATTAATGAAGCCAGCTGCTTTTTGCTGCACCATTTTTATCTTATTAGTAGAGACCGAATTTTAGACAAATGCCTATTTTGATCCTTCCGTTCCTATCGCCTCACTTTGATATATGAGCATGAATTAAAGGTTGAGAAGGGCTTTTATGTTGTTTTTATAGTGCCTATAAATGCCTATTTTGGCGTTTGTGCATAAATGCCTATAAATTCCTATTTTTGACCGCAGCGGTGGCCAAGTGGTTGAGCATCCGCCTCGTATGCGGGAGGTGCGGGGTTCGATCCCCAGTGCCGCCGGGTACCCACCGGTGATACAATGGGTACAAGCTTTCCCCTGGTCTGGTGCTCGGCTTATTTAGGGTGAAATGCTTGGGAAATGGGTCTGTGACCCCACCTTGAGAAAAAGAAAAAATACCTTGTGACATGGCGCTCTTTGGCCATAGCTGCCCTTGCGCCATAAAAATCCATAATCATCATCATCATTTTTAAAATCGGCGCTTATATGAACACTCTTTAGCCCCAAGTTTCGCTTTTGAGTGCAGCTTGAGACCCTTATTCATGCTACCCGGCAACATTAAGTGTTCGGAACTTTATGATGTTAAATCTAGTCTTCTAGTTCAACTAATTCTGGGAAAACAACCGCTAGTAGCACTGAAATGGCACGCGCCAGCCAGCATACGCCGCCGCGCTGAAATGGCGCGAACGGTTGGCAAATGCGAAACCGCAGAAAGCCGTCAGGGGAAAAGAGAATGAAGAGCAAAAGAAGAAAGATGTGATGCGCACGCGGCTTTTGTTTTGTCTGTAATTTACTTTTTAGGTTGTCCATCGTCAGGGCAGAATTTGGCTCTACGCGATTCGACCCGGCTAGGGAGCCCATACAACCCGGCCATCCCTCCCTTCTCGTCTTTTAGCGGTCCGCCCTTCTCTGCCATGCCGAAAAGAAAGACACCCAGGAGTGTGTTGATACTTTACTCACCATGCTACAGAATAAACGGAGAGACCGTGCTCTGCGAACCGTTCGGGAGAAAGGTGAGGCGACCTTTTTTTTACATGCCGTGAGCGTTTAATTTGATTCCGGAACTGTGAAATCGTCCGTTGCGCCGCGTTGGTTGGCGTCTAGCCGTCATGGCCGGGATTCGCCGTTGTTGTATTTCGTTTATATTGTCCCTTGCGCTAAGAAAAGGAAGGAGGCACCTGTATTGTTTCGAAAAGTGCACACAGCGCTCCTTTGGGTGCCTGCTTTTGTTCAAATGTTACTTATTATGCATACTAGCTTTGTTTATAAAGTTCTAAACATTCAGTACCATTGAGGTTATTGGGACGAAATGTGTTAGAAACCTTGTGGTAGCGAGTCTCCATTCTATGTACCATCCCTCTGTGCTACGTTAAGTGAGCATTGAGACATATTTGATCGAACGACCAATTTTTCGGTTGATACTGAAAGACGATGTTTCAAAACGATGTTGTACGGAGAATGTTTTTATGATGTGCTCTAAACATTCGTTAAAACCAGGTCCACCTAGTTTGCTCCACGGCAAAATAACATGTGTATGCCAGCAAGAATTGCCGAGGTACGCCACGCCAAGTTAGCACCCGACTAAATTCTGGTACCTTATCCACGGCCGAGGCGCTTTAACTTGCCACCCTGGAATTTAGCGGATTGATGTCGCACCAGTACTGACACAATTCCTACAGAAATATTGCAACCACAACGTGCCGTCTGAGTCTACGTTGCGAAATAACTACCTCCGGCCTTTGTATGAAGAAACGTTAAGAAGAATCAGAGGAGTGCTTAGCGGCTCCGGCATTTGGATTTCCGTAGACGAAACAACAGACATCAAGGGGCGCTTTGTCGTTCACTTTCTAGCTGAGAAGCTTGCAGCACACGAGAAGAGAAGGGCTTTCCTTGTGTGTTCGAAGCCTTTGGACGGGGAGTTCATAGCATAAAAGACGGGGAGTCCATAGCATACTTTCTAAACGAATCCCTGAAGGTCCTGTACCCTGCAGGAGTCATTGACATCAAGGTTTTGTTGCTCTACACAGACGCCGCAGCTTACATGCACAAGGAAGCTCATCTTCTGAAGACCTTCTACCCGCAGATGGTGCATGTCAAATGCCTAGCTCATGCACTCCACCGTGTTTGTGAAGAACTGAGAAAGCACTTCAGTGGCGTCAACGAGCTCATTGCTTCAGCCAAGGCCGTGTTCCTGAAGGCACCATCTCGCATGCGCTCGTTCCAGGAGAAGTTGCGGACGTACCCCTTCCGCCAGAGCCCATCGTCACACCTTGGGGAACATGGCTAGAAGCTGTTGAGTATTACAACGGCTACTTTTCGGACATTAAGGTCATGATTAACGGCTTTTCAGGTGACGAGAGTGCTGCAGTCAGAAAGGCTCAAGCAGTCCTCCCTGTGGATAGCCTCCAAAAAGACCTCGCCTACTTGTGCGCCAACTTCACGTTCCTCGCAAATACTATCAAGAAACTTGCATGTTCGGCAGAAACTCTAATTACGAATATTGCGCTAATTCTTCATGCACAGCAAAGAATAGCCGCCCGTCCTGAAGGACCAGTAGCCGAAAAGGCCCGTGCGAGGTTACAATCGGTCTAGGACAAGAACGAGGGATTTTCTGTCCTTAAAGAAGTTTCACGAGTCCTTTCTGGTGAGCACTCCAGGATCCCAGTGTCGGTTAAGCCATCGAATGTTCCCAAGTACAATTACGCTCCAATAACATCTGTCGATATCAAGCGTTCCTTCTCAGCGTACAAGCTCATTCTCAGTGACAGCAGGCACAATTTTGAATCGAAAAATCTGGAGATGGTGGTAGTTTGCATTGTTTCCACAATTTTCACAGTGATTCTTAGACTACGTTCCGAGTGCTCTACAAACAGATTTCTTCAAACATGTGCACTTCAAAATGGGAGGAACTCTATTTGGCTGCAGTGAGGCTGTTAAGCGGTCGCTTAAAATAAAGCATTACTGAGGCCGTTTGAAAATGAAACGGCTCGCTAAAATGCAGCATTTGGGCGAATAATAGTAATCACAAATACCCCGAGTCTCAAAGGAACGATTTTGCCATTTTAGTGCTCTAGCGCTTCCTATGGATCGAAAAGGGGTTGTCTGTGTGTCCGAAGCCTGCTTCTAGTACGTGGGCCACCTTGGTCACGTGACTTTGTGACGTCATAACAAGCTCCCCTTCGGATTGTGAGCAAAGTGCCCACCGTGACAGATCAATTTAATGATTGGTCGTGAAAGATTCCTTAGAAACAATATAGGTCTCATAAACTCCCCCCGATGGCAGCACCTGCCATTGCAGAGCAGTGGCTCGTAGCTGAACAGCTGCACCTCTGCGCCTGGAGCGGAATCAGGACTCACAGGTATCTGTGAATGTAGAGAATGACCAATTCTACCGCAGTACAAGTTTAAATGATGCAATGACACACAAACTTACATCATCTGGTATATCAACCAAAGTTAGCATGTTCAGGCCAAGGAACAGCCAGAAAGTCAAGATGAACCATGCGAAACAGTCCTAAAGGTGCTAGGGGACGATAATTCATGGTTAACCCTAAGCGAAACCGTCCGTGATTTTTTTGCTTGCACGTCTACGCCTTACTCAAAAGCTGAGTGTCAATTCCCTACCATGCCCGCCAGAAATTTGGCTCATAAAATCAGGCGCGCGATTACGCGATCACCGATCTTCCCAGGGACAGAAGTAAACGAAGAGATGTTGATGTTATTTGGAGAGCAATACAACTCTTTCTTTTTTATACATTGCAAGGCGTAGCGAGCGATGATACAGAACAAGGTGGTTAATTAAGGTGCTGCTTTATTTTCATGGTAATACTACAGTGGACGCCTATGCCCACCACACTGCGGCACCGCTTTCCTATACCGCAATTCCAGGGAAAATATAATATAAAAAGAATATATGATGTACCGAACTACCCACAGCGTGAATAAAAAAAATCCCGCACCAACAGTGTATTTGACAGTAGAATTTCGCAAAAGCATTTTTTGCGCTGCAGCCAATTCTGTGAGACGTTACTGAGCTCAAAATTGGACTTTGTTCCTGCAAAGAAGGCCTAGAGCTTGCGAGAGCATCCTTACTAGTGTAGCGAACCAAGACAGCCGCGCCTGATGCCGCCTAGGCAGATCACTGACGAAGCGCCGATGAAAGTCGAAACGCCGCCGCGCTGCACGAGATTGCTTCGGTTGGACTGGCCGTGTTTTGCGCTGCCCATCATTCTGCTCGCCGTTTTGTGTCGCCTGCCGTGGACACTTTCCCCCGTTCTATTTGTGCAGAAACCCCCTTTTCGCCACACTACAACCCTTGGCGCACATCGAACAATCGTCCTATATGCTTTTGTGTGGTTCCTCCGGCCACGTGGCCCGCCTTTGCCGTCGCCGCTTGGTCGCCCCTCCAGCGGTTGCGCCTTCTGCCTGCTCACCGCAGCTGCTCCGTTCTGCTCCACCTCCGGGAGCCTGCGCCACCAACCAGCGTCCGTACACTACACACTAAACACAAATCAACCCAGATGGGTGTTTTCGGCTTGTCCTCTAGCTTCCTTCCTAATCGAGGTTCGAAATACACCGTTAGATTTCGAGTAATTTCCACACCGAAAAATACGGAGCGCTTGCGGTTAGCAATGGAAGGTTTCAACCCCGGCGATACGCTGAGCGGTGCCAGCGGCGTCGCGCATATGCTTTCACAAGATTTCACAACGCCTGCATCCAGGAGGAGGAGGTTATGACAGCGGTCCGTTTTTCTATAGACCTCCTGCACTTTTGCAAACAAACGAGGTGGCGCTGTAGTCGCTAGCGAGCTCGTGGTAGGCAAAAGGTCGGGGAGTGGCGTCGCGGATAGGTGTTGAGCGCGGATT
This sequence comes from Amblyomma americanum, assembly GCF_052857255.1. NCBI lineage: Eukaryota > Metazoa > Arthropoda > Arachnida > Ixodida > Ixodidae > Amblyomma > Amblyomma americanum. Next base: position 158,114,139 of record NC_135503.1, read on the forward strand.
TGCGCGGGATGTAGGCGCGTTTGCAGTTTCTGCGAATCACAGCAATGGTTTATGCTTCCAACTTAGTAATTTCTCGAAGTACACGGGCTCGCGTTGGCCACGTGCGGCGTATTCAGAGAAATAATTTGCCAGTGTGTATTGTATAAATCGTTAGTAGTAAACATGTAGAAAGCCTTCCTGCCGTTGATTTATACGCTATGCATTGAATAAAATAAGTTTTGACACTCTCAACTAGCCCGAATGATTTTACTTCGGGACAGTAGTGAGGGGAAGTGCTGGCGTTGCTTCTTCGGAGCAGACGTGCACTCATCGTCTGTTGGCATACGTGTCGCGCTGTGCGAAACGCGGGGCCAGCGTCGTGTCCACGATCTCCTCTGTCTCGCTTAAGCGCTGTTTTTAGCCGTATGACCACGCACCAGCCAGGCCGACTTGTCCCCTTCTTAAGCTGGTCGATTTGGTGAAAATGTCTGATTACTAGACTTATTTTCTTTCCTCGCCCTGGAGTCTTCTTTCGTGACGAAAAATTATAGCAAAATATTCAGTACAAATTTAGAAATTACGCTTTTTATCTGTGTGGTCGTCGAAAATTGTGAGGTAATATCTTTAATTTAGTGCCGTATTTCTTTTTCTAAAGCGAAAGCAAAGAGGCCATAAACGAGGGAATATACTTTAAGGTTCGTTTTCTGACCTCTTACATTTTCTGCGACTAGATCACTCACCTTCGTAATTCCGTAACGCATGAAAATAAAATGATTCCAAATGTCTTAAACTATTCCTGAGACGTTGAGGAGCGTAATAAATCTCGATTTTTTCCTACACGTGCAGTACTATGTTATTTTTTGTAAAAAACGTTTTCATGTAACTGTGCATGCATAAGTACTGACCAACTAGAAAAAGAACTAATCGCGTCATCATACCCAACAGGGCTTTGTGTACATGCTTGCATCAAAAACACTGCGCACTATCTACTCAGTTATTTCGTGGGGTGACTTGACGAGGTTGTTAATTATAATTACCCAGAACTGCACAAGGTATAGCTAAAAATAAAAGGCATTGCTGAAATTAGCATAGTAATTTCATATGTGCTCCAAGTTTAGTTACATATCGCGTGCATACATAACGAAAACACTTTTCATTGCCGCGTCCCCTCTCAATCTCGCCACGTGTCTGTTAGTAGCAAGCTTGCGGCTGCTTCTTTCCAAACAAGCTTCTCAATCATGTACTACCTCATGAAACATGACACATGCATGATGCAATGAAAAAGCATGTGGCGTTTAGCACACTTAAGGTACGCTATTCTAAGCACGCCAACGCGACCGCGCAAGATTGACACAACTTACCAGGCTTCTTTATACTCGAATTAGATAATTACTCGTCATGTCAAGAAACAGTTTCAAGTAAATATTAAGTGCCATAAAACGCGCCATTAAAACAAGCAGTGTTATTAACAAAAGAACGCATTCCTTGGGGGCGAGTGAACCTGCCGGCGACCAGTGCACTCCGGCTCAAGATGATAAATACGTCTGCAGCTACATATGTTTTTTTTTCCTTGCGCAATTATCAGCCTACTATCCTGATGTTCAGGTGAATTAACGCAGTAACTTGCATGCTATTAAGGGCATTGAGTGGCAGTGCCGATAGACTCCCTGACTTCGCGCTATACTACCGTGGCCCAATTCCTTTTAGCCAGCTTCCTAATGCGGCATTTATGTGCGAGAAACCTATCGAGGCTAATTTAAATTTTCTTTTACGCTACTACGTGGATCCAGCAGTGACGCAGCTGGTCAATACATGCTGCTTCTGCAGTGCACAGGCTTGATGCAGCCGCCGGTAGCTTCGGTAGACACGGGCAGGCCGAACCTGTTCTGTCTACCATGCGAAAGTCGCTTCTGACGTCAGCGCACCGCCTGTTCGTGACGTCGCGAGGTGAAGGAGGTTTATACGGCTCTCTCGCTCTCTCTTACAACGCTACTAGAACTGGTATATATATAGGCGAAACTGGGCTATTTCGTTATACCACACCAATTAGGCTCGAATGCGCTTTGCAATCAAGAGCAAAGCCCAATCGAGCCCCTCAAAGGCGAGATATACGAACTAGCACCGTTCCGTTCATATCGTTACGCAGTAGTGCTGTAAGAAACAGGGCAAAAACACTGGATAAAAAAGTGCACCGGGCCGCTGTCTTCACCTCCTCCTCCTGGATGCCTGTGCGGCAAGATCGTGCTGCCATGCATGCACACAACTTCGCAGCCACGTCGGCGGCAAGGAAACATCTTTGATCTGACTCCGCTGTGTATACGGCACTTCTGTAAAAAATACACGAACCGTGGCTCTGGCGCTAGCCGAACGAATCTTGTTGGGGTGTTTCGCAATGGGCAAGAAAAGCGGAGTTGGGGAGATGGCGGGTAAAGAAAGCGAAAACAAGACTACTTACCACGTTCTTGCAACACATCATTTTTTATTCTTCTCGGAGAAGTTTACTGCCTCTCCTCTGTGGTCCGAAAACCAAATTCCTGAAGTTAAAGATGCTGAACAGGGCACAAAGAAGACACGTGCGGGCAGCTCCACATTGGACAAATAATGTTTGCTATCTCTCTGCCCTAAGGAGTTTTTAACAATAATACTATTGGATATAGTATGCTTATAATCTGGTGATTGCTGCAACTTATTTTTGCAGTTCATAGTGGTGATTTTTAAAGAAAATTTTGAATGGCGTGCTTCACTCACGCATGTAATATATTTTTCGAGTACCATTTTCATCCAGTCTATCAGTCCTCAAAGTCGCACTATAAGGGCAAAAGGATTCACAGTAAGGAACACACAAAAACATGATATATAGTTTATGCTCAGTTCTTTTATTTTCGAACAAAACAGAGTTCTTGTATTTTACCTACATAGCGCAAGGTAATTGTGTATGTTAGCTATTTTTTCTTCTCCGAGACAGCTTTTTTAAGCACTTTACAAAAACATTTCTACCAGCACGTCCTCAAAACTCTGTGTCCTCAAAACATAATTTCACTTGTGCATGCGAAGTATTCTCATTCCATTGGATGTTTGATAACACTGAATTACACAGACCGCTGTTACAAATAACACTGCATTATCACAAATGTGAGTTACTGAGCTACATACGTAAATGAAATATGAACATCAGCAGCATTTAAAAGGCTGCTCAAGTATAACATGTCAAGCTTATTCAATTGAAAAGAAATTGAAGAGTCCGAGTAAAGTAATAAAATGTGACTAAGATCTGTAGATTGCATTTTACATTTCTCTAAAACAGAGGACAATAAACAACATTTGCGATCACAATTTTTGGACAGGTATTAGAGATAGGAACGAACGTGAAATGAGCACCTAAAATTAATCAAAACGATATAACAGCGCATCGTGAAAAATCATGCAGAGATGACTTCAGCACTTGTTGCCTACACTTCAGGCTAGCTGGTGTATTCAGATAAGGTTAGCTAAAAAATGTTAGGTACGAGACAACACAATTTTCTTAAACTCAGCGAATCATTCCCTGTAGCTAACTTCAAGATGTACATCTACAAACAAAAGTAAAAAATATGAAACAGACATTTTAAAGCAGCACACTAAATCTACACTAAATTATCACAGGTATCCAACCTCCAACTTTGGTGTTTCTTCTTAGAAACACATAGGACAAACTTAACCTTAGAAAAAGTGCAAAATACATTCACTTGAATACACATTTCCGTAAAAACATCAAAATACAAAACTTTAGACTCATTATTTGGGGGCCTATGCTACAGAGGATGTTTCTGAGCAGAGGAACACATATAGCCACCCATTGCAAGGAGCCTGTCGCTAATATAAAGTGCAGCACGCATAATATATATGCAAAAAAGAGTACAGAAGAAAGAATAAAAAATTACACTGAAAACACATGCAAACATGCGCACTTGCATCTCAATCTAACGACCAAATACTGAATAATGCTCAGACACAAGGAACGAGTCAGCCTCCTATTATCTTGAATGGCGGCACCACAAGCAAGGAAAAAGACATGAACAAAGGACAAAGCAGTAAAGGTACAGGCATTGTGTTTGATCGGGAGAAAACCATTCATCACCTTCACTTTATGATGAAGTGAAGTAAAATTCCAGGAAAGTTCCCATGGCAACTGATCAGACTAAAGGACTGGTAATTTGGTGAATCAATAAATAACTGAATTTCTGAAGACCTGTGTCTAAGCACATTTTTGTTCAAAAACTGAAATGTCCATCAAATCTGTAGTCACTATGAAACTTTTTTTCTTACTGCAGGGTATGTATAAATGCTAGCAACTGCATCATGTGGCAGAATGGGAAATCTATTAGAAAACAGAAAAAATGACACAGTGCTGACAATGTTGCCAAGAAGCTGTCCAAGCAACATGCAAAAAGAAAAAGACTATGACTAGCCCAGGTGAGGAGGAGAAAAACGGTGGGGTGATGGCTGCTAGGGCCAATGCCAAGTTGCTGTTCCTGTTTGACATTTTTCTTTCCACGCTGCGACATAATGCAAGTACAGCATTTGTCAAAAGTTTATAGCCCAAGGAATTCACTTCTCCGGCTTGTTCTGTATCGCTAGCAATCCGGATCTCTTGAAGATACGGAAACTCTTGCCCTGGCCACCGTGAATGCTAGGACATCCATGGACGCTACACAGGCCCTATTACATGGCATAGAAGCTGAACCATTTGGCTCTTGTTTTATATTTTTCATTTTACTGCACTCAGGCTAACTGTATCATATAACATGCCAACATTGGTAAGATATAGCAGTGTGCTCCACTAGCAGTGTTCGAAACAATACTAAACAACTAGATGTGTACAACCCCTACTGGAGGATAGAAGAGGCTGCTGCGAAGGAAAGATGAACTGGTTTTTAAGAACTGACGAGCTCAAGAGCACCGAATAATGACTTATTTTGAGCGAAGATTACAAATCACGCTCAAGAAAGCTCAGCATAAAGTGTGCCTTCCTTATATTTTCCACAAGGCACACCCCGCAGGCTGCAAACAGCAGAGACCCCACAGAAGCGATAAGGTTTTCACTACAAGGTGCTGGCCAATGAAGGAAAACTGCACCTTAATAGGTGAGGAGGCGTGGTGTAAGTACGTGGTCTGGCGAAATTAAAAATGAAATGTCACTGACATTACTAACACTTCTGGAAGAGGAAAAATACTGTCACATTTCAGTCTCAGGCACATTGTCACTACAATATCCTAGGGGTGAATTCATGTGGGGGTGGTCTCCCTTCCCCAAGCGAGAAATTTTACATAGAAGAACCATGTTCAACCCAATTTTTTAATGAATAAATTCAAAGAAATTCAAGGTTCAACCACGTCGATAAAGGACTTATTTTTAAATTTATACGGCGACCAGGCTAATGCACTTGGAGCTATCAACACTTTGCCTAGCTTCCACTTCACTGCCCACCACTTTGTGCCGTAGCAGGCTTTAGCCAGAAGCTTTGTATCAAATTTTTTTCATTCATGATTTGTTATTATGGATGAATCATGTTGCGAAAATTATTCTTCGCAACTAAAGTGTCCACATTAAAGAGGCACGACTGCACATATGATTTACCCATCCGAGCCACAATTACAATTAGTGGGCCGCCACAACTATCCAAAAGTTGAAGAAAATAAATAGCCTCTAGCAAAGATTTGAAAGCCATACTAGCTGTTGGGACGAAACATGTTCCAACAGTACGTTTACAAGCGCAAGTATCCCCCAAAATGGTAAAGGTGCCCTTATACCGTGTAAATTAAGTGGTCTTAACGTAACAAAAAAAAACTGACACACAGTGATGCTAGTTGGGCAAGGTAGAGTGAAAGGAAATCATCAGATGCCCAAAAAGATATAATATAAAAATTGAACAGTCCCTCAAATACACATTGCTTGTTGCTCATATGAAGGTTTACAGCAATATTTTCAAGCAAGCTGAGAATTTTTATGCAGTATAAACACTGAATTTAGATGCAAACAGGTAGCTCAACTCTAGTGACTTGCCTAGTAGTGATGTACACATCAGCTGTAGTAAAATAAGCTACGAAAGGCTTAAAATTTAGTACTTAATTACTCACAGAGAAAAACAGGCACTCACCTTGCGCATCCGGACAAAAATGATTAAACATTTTATAGAATTATGCGCCGGCGCTCAAGCGCTGGCGCCTAATCATATAAAACGACCCATATACTAGCAGCAGGACCTTAATAATATTTTCACCTATTCCGCAGCACAATTCTCCAGCGCTCTAGACAAGCCTGCTCACGTCTTCATCGTACGACGCTATTTAAGACGAAAAACCTTTTAACTTGACAACTAAACGGATGTAAAACCGCAGGGCTTCAAGGACATCCTCCCGGGCAGCCGTATTGAGGTAGAAACTTATCTCTCGCTGGTCATGGGTGCCGCAAAGCCAGCGCTTGTCTGGATCCGCTCCCAACGGCGCCAAACCGCCATTAGCAGACGAAGCGAAGCGCAAGCGGCACAAGCTCAGCCGTCGTTTGCGATATCCACTCCAGTGAACTCGATTAAGTAGGCGTCTTTCCCTTCTCTGTCGCACATCGAAAAGCAGCAGCGGCAAACGCACAGTCGCCGCTCAGGATATCCGTTCCAAAAGAGGCTCCAGATAGCCCGCCGTGCTCCATTCTGCGACGCAACTCGAGATGGCCCCGCTGGCACTGCTAGGCCTAGCGCCTACGCCGCTTCGGTGGTGGTGGTGGTGAAAAGCCTTTATTTAATGAAAGAGGTGAGGCTCTTTAAAGAGCCCCGCAATGGGTGGAGTCCTTATTCCGGGACCCCATTGGTCGAAGCCGCCAGCTTAGCCCTCTTGACCAAAGCCTTTTGGGACTGAAGGTCCGAACAGCCAAGCAGGGCCGCCTCCCATTCCTCTCTGGTAGGGTTGGGGTGGTTGGAGAGAGCTGAGTTGCGCTGGCAAGCCCAAGCCATGTGGTAGGTGTCAGCCACCTCCCCACGGTGTTTGCACCTGCCAGTGAACGCGGGATCGAAGTGTTTTATTACTTCGGTCACGGCGTCCGCACTCACGAGTCACGACTCTCTCGCCGTCTGCTGATTCTTCGCGCCGCCTGCTCTCGATTGCATCTCCACCGAAACCAAAACTTCCTGCTTCGTTCAGGAACTAAGCGAAACAGATATGAGTACACAGCTGCACTGGCGCGTTATTTTGAAGAGCGGTTGCGATTCGACCTACCTCCGTCTCATTTGCCGTGCGGTTTTTTTTTTTCCTACACCGCTCGGAAGGTTCTGAATGATGATAACCACTCAGAGACGGCGGATGAACGATTGCGGACCTCGTCAGCACGCCGTCAGTTCTAGCTGGTGTTACTTTAGTGTTTATGGTATCATGTGTTTCGTTCTACCGGTGTTCGCGTCAGGCGATGCGTAGTTTTAAAGCGGACGAACGCCGAAAAACCTCCCATCTCGTGTTATTCGTGTTCAGTGTGTAGAACGCCAACCAAAAATTTAGACCAGCGTTGATTCGCGGTCATTATTCTTCGGCAAATGAACACATACGGTTGCCGTCTCTAGACTGCGAAGCGCCCATAAAAGCGAGCCAGTGGAGCACATACTCTGTGCTGATCGTCAACAGACGGCAGTCCTTCAGGCCACCAGAGAGGAAACACATACGTTGCTTATTCTGTACAACAAAGTTTGCCCAATTTTCAGCATGCTTTCAATTTTTTATCGCTAACATGATAAAAATATATGTTTACAGCCGCCTCTTAAATAGGAAGAGAGCTTGATAATAAGCCAACCTCCAAGCTGTTTAAATAATTGCTTATTCAAGACAAAACATTTTATTTCCGATGCTATTGCTTTCTACCGAATATTGGTGTAAGCGTTTATCTGCATGTCGCGCTTCTTTGGATAGATGGCGCTAGCATTTGAGCGCGTTGTTAAATGTTTAATTGAGAATAAATGGTGCTGGTCGCAGTGAACCCGCATGAGAAGGGCCATTGATGATGAGGCTTATGCGTTTAGAGCTGTCACTACGATTCGGACAAACATAATGTGGATTAGCTCAGCTAATCTAGGATATACCAAGCGAAAGATGTCTTACCTTGGTTGCGTTGGGTGGAGCTAGGCGGGCGGGGTCTCACTGGGCGGTGACTGTCTTACCAGATTCTGACTGTTTGATTGTTTTTCGCTTTTGCAGGGCGCTTGCAGGTCGATAGGGCCGCCAATGTCGACGTCCTCTCCTGGTCAGGGGAACTCACCCTGATCGGCCAGAAATCCCCCCTAACCTACTCCCCCTTGACGCCTTCTTTCGGAGTGGCGTCAGCACTATTCCCGTAGCTCTGGTACCTTTGGATGGAGGCGCCATTAGGCTCAACATCCCAGATGCGGTCCAGTCTGCGCTACAGGCGATTTCGGCTCTCTTTTTAAAAATATGGGACGTCCGGCAGTACGGCAGAGGAGGCGTGTTGTGCAGGTCGGCAGACCAGGCCTGCATCATAAATTTGCTAAAGTGCACCTCTTTTGGAAGTCAGTCGGTAAGCGCATTTATCCCGCCGCACTTGGCGTGCTCTAAAGGTCTGGTGCGAGGTGTTGATTCGCGACTTAGTCCTATGGAGACGCTGGAGAAACTCTCCCCCACAGGGGTGATTGCTGTACATCGTTGCACCCGGGTAGTTGAGGGAACGAAGATTCCAACGGAAACGGTAACTGCCACTTTTGCTGGTACCTCTTGTCCATCTGAGCTTAAAGTGTGGCCCCTGGTTTTCAGGGTGGACCAGTATACCTCAAGGCAACTTCAATGCCGCAACTGCTGGATGTTTGGCCACAGCGAGAACGCCTGTAAATCCAGCTCACGGTGCAGTGTGTGCGGAGGAAATCATGATCGCGAAGGAAGTTGCTCAAAAGATAAGATGTGTTGCTTATGCAGCGGTAGCCACTCTGCAACATATTCTAATTGTCCTGCGAGGGCTGAGGAGGTTAAGGTGTTGGAGGTGCTAGAAAAGCGCCGGTGCTCAAGGCGCGATGCCATGGCTATTGTTAAGGAGAGGACGTACGGTTACTCAAGTGTGGCAGCACGGCAGACGACTGCGGTGGTGGATTCAAGCCTGTCAGTTGCAATTGCTACTGCGGTTGAAAAGGCTATGGCAAAGGTCATGGATCATTTTGTGGTTTCAGTAACAGAGTGCATCTCGTAAGTCATGGTGTCGCAAATGTCCTCTCTAATTCTGAACTCCAATGCTGAGATGATGTCATTAGTGGATCCTGCTGTAGGTCCTGCACAGAGTGCGGAGAAGCCTTCTCTTGTTTTAAAGAAGCCGCAAAAAGAGCGCACGTCTCCAACTCCTTCACTTGAATTCTCGACCGGAGCAACTGATGGGTGTGTTGAGTTGATGCAGCTCGATGCTCGAGCTCAAAAACTTAGCCGGTCTCCTTTGGCCGTTGCTGGACCGTCTAACCCCCCCTCATTCCAAAACAAAAAAGAGTAATTCATGAAAATCTGGGAACCACAGCATTTTGGAAAAAGCAGTTGCTGCTGCAGATCTCTCGGCAGAATAGGGTCTCTGAGAGTGGTGCAGTGGAACTGTCGTTCAATTCAGTCAGCCTACACTGATTTAGTAAGTTTTTCACATCGATTTTCACCACACGTAATTGCACTACAAGAAACCTGATTGTCTAAAGAGTTTTCATTTTATATGGAAAATTTTCGAGTTTTTAGAATTGACCGCCCATCAAGGGGGGCGGGGGCGGTTTGCTTCTGTTGGTTTCATCCAGATTTTGTCACAGGGCAGGACTGGTGTTTCAGCGTGTGGACGCTCATTGCGAAGTTCAGGCCGTGGATCTTTCAATTCCTGGTTTTCATCCTATTACAGTTGCAAATGCATATTTTCCATCTGGGGTTCATGACACACGTCCATTGGATTCCTTACTCTCTGTCAGCAGATCACATGTGTTCGTGGTCGGGGATTTCAATTCGCATCACTTGACTTGGGGTTTTCGAACAGACCACTGCGGTTTGCGTTTATGGGATCGGGCCTGTGTGAATAACCTACACGGTAAGAACTCGGGCTTTCCGACATTGCTCCTTGGGCAATCAAGATCAGCATTAGATTTAACGTTTTCAACCGCACGGGTCACCGTTTCCTCCTGGACTCCTGTTGACTCTGCAACAAACAGTGACCATTTTCCAGTAACTTTTGAAATTGTGTGTCCGATGACTTCTATCGGCGGATTCAGTTGCACCTTGGTCGATTATAACAAGTTCAAAAGTTCACTAAGTTCTAAACTACAATCTTTGCCGAATTTGTCTCAGGAGAGCAGGTTGTTAGGATTATGCTCTGCATTACATCAGGTACGGGGGCAATCAGAATTTATAGTGCGCGATAGTATGGGGAGTTCGCCGAGCCCTTGATGGAACGCAGAATGTTCAAAGGATTAGAGGCGGCGCAAGGCAGCCTGGAAGAAACTAATTCATAATCAAAGCCCCCGGAATTAGATCGATTATAAATTTCTCGCAGCTACCATTAAGCGCACAGTCGCTCGGGCGAAGGAAAAATATGATGAGGAGAATTATGAACATCCATCAAAATCAAATGACACGCCTTGTTTCGCTTCCTGAGGTCAAGAAACAGGCTGCCACCAGCTCACAACATTCCCTCTAATGTGCTGACACCTGCAGAGCTTGCCAAGACATTAGAAGGAATTGGCAGAGGCCTGGAACACCGTTTTTCGGCTGTGCTCTCCCGCCCACATAAGCTGGGGAATCACTATGCTGATTTTGTTAATGTCTCTCTTTATGAGCTCTCCCAAGTTATAAATCGGTTACCTCCTGCAGCTCCTGGTCCTGACCGCGTCACCTCGGCGATGATCAAAATTCTGTTTGACGAATCCCCAATTATCTATTGGAGCTGGTGAATTACTCTATTAGGACCCCATGGATCCCGGATGTATGGCATGTTTCAAAAGTTATCCCGGTGCTTAAAAATCAAGGCGGAGGGTTGGTCTTAGACAACATTCGACCAATTTCTTTGACATCGAATCCGGTGAAGCTGGTTGAACGCGTGCTCTATGGACGAATCATGCCCATCATTACTGAAAAGAGTCTGCTTAACCCCTATCAGATTGGTTTCAAGCCTGGATGCTCCATATGGTGTGCGCATACTGACCTCGAAAGCCGTGTCAGACTAGCTCACCGCCGTCGCCAATATGCTGCACTTGTAACTCTTGACATCTCGAAAGCATATGAAAGTATAGAGCACGGGTCTCATGCATAGACAACGGGCTCTGAGCTTGCCAAGTTATTTTGTGGCATGGGTGTCAGCTTTCCTGGCTGATAGGGAATTTTATTGTTGTCAATGCGGGATTTCTACAAGGCAATTTCGTCAATCTAGAGGAGTGCCTCAAGGTGCAGTTCTCTCCCCTGTTCTTTTCAATCTCTTACTCAGTTCGATTCTGACCTCTCCTGACGTGACTACATACGTGTATGCAGACGATATAGTTTTCTTTGCTGCTGCGAGTGATTTACATTCTGTTTATATGGTGTTACAGTCGTATTTAAATTCACTTGACCGATGGTTATCTGAAATCCACTTATGTCTCAATGCAAATAAGTGCGCTTTGTTACTTTTTCCGATTTCTCAACAGGTAAACATTTCACTGGTTTATCGTCATCACGTGATTCCTCAGGTATGTTCTCTAAAGTATCTCGGGGTAACTTATGACACCGCTCTCTCTTGGCAGTCACATATAGATCAGGTTGCTGCGAATGGGGTTCGGGCAGTCGGTCTTCTGCGAAGGCTGAGTAGCTGACGCTGTGGTATGCGCCGAAATGCTCTTCTGATGATTTACAAAATGTATATCCGGCCTATCTTGGAACTTGGCTGCGTTCTGTTGCTCTCACTTGCGCTCACTTCTGCTCTTAGAGAGTGAAGCTTTGCGCCTCTTTTTGGGTCTCCCTAAATACGTGGCAAACAATGTTGTGTATCTGGAAGCGCGGGTGCCGCCTCTTACTGCAAGGTTTCACCTGTTGAAAGTGCAGACGTTTTGAACATTTTGCGACTCGGAGCAGCATGCATCCCATTTGATCTTCCTAGTGCAGCGAGGGGAGTTCTTGGGTGCCGGTTGGCCTCGGCTTCAAACTCCCCAAATCTGTTTCGGTGAATTTTTGCTGGGCCCACTAAATATGCGAATACCTGAAATTGTTCCGGCGCGGTCCATCCCCTCAACTTTGACCATCATCTTCGACAATATTTACCCACGTAATGGCAAATTACTGCCTTTCTCCTTGTTAAATGGTATGTTGCAGGATTACTTGTCGACCTTCTTCACACATGTTGCCATTGCGACTGAGGGCTCGGTGTGTGACGAAAAGGCAGGTGTAGGCAATTACTCCCAATCCCTTGACTGGTCTTTTTCTCTCCGTCTTCAAGATTTTACACCGAATTATCTGGCTGAGTTTCTAGCAGTGATTCCGGCTCTGCGCAAGGTACCCATCTCTTTATCAGCGGTAATAATAGTTACGGACTCGTTATCCTTATGCACTTCCCTGTCTGCGTGCACTGAATCGCAGCTCTTTCGAATACTAAAATTCCTGATCCCTCAACATATCAAATCAATTCGACTTATTTGAGTTCCTGGGCACAGGGGTCTTCTATTAAATGAATCAGCTGATGTTCTAGCGAAGGCAGCCCTGATTTTACCGATTGTTGACCCCCTTCCAACTACTGCTTACATCACGGCGGCACGATTTCGAATGCACACTGTAATGAACGAATTTGGCGCATCAGCGCTTAGTTCATTGGACGACTTCCAACACCTCCTGTTTTCTTGGAGAAGCACAGCATGGCGATCGTGCAAACTTGGTTTCCTTCACGCGTCTTCGTTGCCGGGTGCCCCAACTAAATTTTTACCTCTACAGGTCTGGTCTGGCGATCTCCCCATTGTGTCCGTATTCTGTTGAGCCGGGAACAATAGAGCACTTTCTTCTCTTTTGTCGTCGCTACTCATCGATCCGGAGGTGACTATTAGAGGTCCCAATGCAGAATCTCAATTTGCGTCTGTCTTCTGCGGTTGTTCTGTCCGCTGGCGCTTCTATGCTTGGCCATACCAATGAGAATGTTTGCTCTGCCGTTCAAAATTATCTCCTAGAATCAAAACGTCTACCATCATAGGCTTTCGTACTGCCCATACCATCATAAGCTTTAGTATTTGGGTAACTACTTTTTTCAATTCCTACTCTCTTTCTCTCAGTCTCTTTTTTAAACTGATTTCCTTACCTAATTTTCAGTTTGTTAGGCCGCCCTAACCTCCTGCAACCTCCTCTGCTACGGAAACAGTTACACAATTTTTGTTAGATCATCCCACGCTTGCCATATGCAATTTGCAATTTAAATAGTCACCGCCTGATTATGGCCAATCCCCCTTGTGGTATGTGCCATTTTGTGAGGGAAACAACAACGACATAGCCGTTGACAATGTTCTAGACGGCAATGAGGAAAGGAAGAGCGCATAACTGGCTCCCTGGATATGCGGACGCCTCATTCGTGCTTTGATACATGTGGCGGTTCTGGGAGAGAAATGTGGCCTGAATGCATTAGCGCTGACAGCGCTTTGGTTGACATGCGGCACAGCAGCAATACCAAGGCCGCAGCGTTCATTTGATATCAATCTCTCACGATCAACTATTAACTGCTTGCGACCTCCCAGGGTGGTAGGGATGGCGCGCTGCCTATCCAGTGTGCGGAACGCAAAGCAGGCTTTTGACACCAACGCCATGTACATGAAAGCGAGATTGAGGTCTCCGCTGACCCACAGAGCCGTTTGTGTGCCTTTCCTTTAGTGAAAATGAACTTTGCAAAGTTATCAACGCAAATCAATTATATGAACGCCGTCGGCTCACTTGTTTTGTTTGGTTTTTGAGGAAAGGAAATGGCACAGTAACCGTCTCACCCATCTCAGTGGACACCCGAACCATGCCGTAAAGGAAGGAATAAAGGAGGGAGAGAAAGAAGCGAGTGTGCGCATACTGGTGCGCTGAAAGCATTAAAAAGAATTTCTCAGCGTTGCTATTGGCGCGGCATGTACGCCTATGTTCGGAAAGACGTCCTATCTTGCATCGCCTGCCAGCGGCGGAAGACATCCGCTTCCCGTGTGACCGGCCCCTTGAATTCAATTCCTTGCCCGGCACGTCCTTTCGATCGCGTTGGCGTTGAGCTTTACTGCCCGCTTCCCTGTACGGTCTCTGGGAACCATTGGATTATCGTCGGCGTCGACCACCTCACCCGGTATGCCGAGACAGCCGCCCTTCCTGCTGCTACTGCCCGCAAAGTTGCGATGTTCCTGCTGCATCATTTTGTTCTTTGCCACGGCACGCCGCGCGAGCTCCTAAGCGACAGAGGCCGCGTCTTCCATTCCCACGTAATTGAAGCTCTGCTTATCGTATGTCGCATGATATTATCAAGGGGCTTTACTCAACCCCTCTTCGTACTTGCGCCATCCGGCTGAGAAACCGTTCACGTAAGCCGACTGGAGACCTACTACGACCCGCTCCTCTTGTCCTCGCCATAGGTCTCCAGGGTGGCTCCTCTTCGTTCCCGGGCAGTTGTAGCGAACCGTGACGGCCGCGCCTGATGCCGCATAGGCAGATCACTGACAAAGCGCCGATGAAGACGAAGTGCCGATGAAAGACGAAGCGTCGACGCGCTGCACGAGATCGCCTAACGTTTGGACTGGCCGTCGGCACTGCCCGCTGTTCTGCTCGCCGTTTTGTGTCGCCCGTCGTGAACTCCTTCCTCTGTTCTATTTGTGCACAAGCCCCGTTTCACTAGGTGTAATTTCTGCGTGTTTTACTCTACTCTCAGATCATTGGACGGACTCGGAGCTGATAAAGAAAATGTTGGCTGCGGTACCGTGGTTCCCGTTATACTGGCGGCCACCCGCACGGCCTGACCAGTGGCCCCTTTTTAGAGCACTACACAGGGTATTTCACCTAATATTTAACACAATTATTTAGAAAAGGTTTTTGAGTTAGAAGAATGCTTTTTTCGTCATTGTAGTAATTCACGGCGATGGAGAAGGTGTCCTGCGCACCCGCGTTTCGTGTTCTCCTCGTGCACCTCCAGAGTGCAGAAACTATGTCTTCCCCGGGAATCTTCACCCTGCTATCCTTTATTTCCGCTGCCCCAGCTCAGGTGCTTCAGTATCGATGGCAGATTCCGGGGCTACCAAAAATCTTTTCCTTCCTTTTTACTATTATTTTAATAAAGAAACCACTACCACCTAAGCAGTGCTTTAAAACGGGAATTCATAACAGCGGCACAGACGAAAACATTAGCTTGGAGTACGGTTTGGGGCACCACGCTCGCCCTCAAATAGAGAACTTCGCCCTCCCTAACCCTCACCTCATTATCTCTTCCCTCACTCGCCCTCATCTCACCATGTATTTCCTCCCTCACCCTCGTCCTCACGAATTTCTATGCATCCTTCCTCCCTAACCCTCACCTCACCGAGTGAAATCCTCATGAGCTAAGGGTTAGGACGCCCTCATGAGGGTTCGCCCTCGTGAGCATGCCCATCTCTGAATGCGACTGGCGTCCACTTCATTCCTCCGGGCACCTCACTCCGCGACTTGTGGCCCCATCACTGGGAAGGAAATACAATAAAATCTCTATCGCGCATAAACGAAAACAAAATACAGATGGTACGCCTGTCCAAGCCTCACAGGACTTCACTTGAGATGCCTGGCAGTCAGGTCGCAGGAAGCTGCACAAAGCGCACTAGTGCCAGCTGCTGCACGCTGGAGACGCCATGTTATGAACTGCTGCGCACTGATTCGTAGCAGGCTGTGTTCTTGCGGATTTGCTGTGCTGATTTGCAAGTTAAATCAAACGCTTGCTACACTTTCATAATAACATCCTCAGCTATACCTTTTTGATTAATGTAATAATTTAAAAAAATAGTCACGACAGGGCTCAAATATCTGAGGGATTGTTTGCTGTCTCCCTTTCCCTGATTGGCCGATAGTTTTCCTTGTAGTCAGACCTTAAGAGTTCAACTCCTCGGGTGGGATGTGCGGACGTTAAACTGCGCCTCCTGCTTCGAAACGCTTTCAGCGTGGTCCACCCCTCTAGGAAGCATCAAGTGAAAGGCGCCACACTGCCGCCTGTTCGAATGCGCGGCAGGTTCTGCGTCCGAACCAGGTGGCCGTGTTTCGCAGCCGCCCTACAGCGCTTATACCTCGAGGCAGTGCACAGCGGCGCAAGTACACTCTTAAAAAAAATGTCGAAGAATTCACTAAGGAACTATTAACCAGATACCTGTCACACAGATCGCTACCTTCTTAGTAAATGGAGGTAGTAAATCTAAAACTAGTGAAAGTTACTACCTTAAGAGGCTAGAGAAGAGCCCCACCCTCACGAAAGTAAATGTAGTTTCTACTGATAGAGGGAGAGGTGTTTAATTTGAAAACAGAGAATTTAGCCGGCGTTTAAATCCTCTGATTTGCTACTCTGCGTTAGGAAGGGATTCGAGGAGGGAAAGATGAAACGATGGAAGTGTATTAAATGGGATGAACTATACCATTGCTTAGAGAATGCGCACTGAGAGAGCTGAACGGAGGAATTAGAGTTTGTCTACAAGACCAATGTCTCTTAAATAATCACATAACCAGTTCTAGCCGAGGGTTTGACGGCATACCCTCTGCTCAGGAATCATGGTGATGAGGAGTACTCGTCGCTGGCCAAAGTCAATAACGATGGAAAGACGTTTCGGGAGCTCTACGGCTTCCTTGTTCACTATGAAACAATTCGCGCACGGATCCGTTATTTTGGAGCAGCCAGTAGCGTTTTTAATGATTTAGGATATATATGATGTAGAGTTGTGTCGTTCCTGTTTAGCGTGTTAGACGATGTCTGTATAATAAGAGACTCAAGATTCTGCCATGCTGATGTGTTCTTTTCTGTTGTCAATATCTTTACTTGCTCCCAGTTAATCTCGTGGCCGGTTTCTTGCACATGCTTGGAGATGGCGTCAGTTGTTACTTTTTGGTTTCGGACGTCGTTCTGGTGCTCTCTGAGGCGTCTCCTGAAGTCCTTTGTTTCACCAGTATATATTGATGAGCAGTAAATTTCGTACACAACGCCTGGAAACCTTTCACGAGGGAGCTTGTCCTTCACGTTCACCAGTCCTGTTTGCACCTTGCCAGCCAGGACGTGCGCGATTTTGACGCCATATTTGCGGAAAAATACGCGCAAGCGCTTCGCTAATTCCCGTTACGCATGGGACAGGAGCTCGTTTTCGTTTTACTTTTTCCGTGCTCTCGCTTTCTTCAGAGGCAGGCTGCGTCCCCAGAATTCTCGCGCATGCGCCCCGAAAAACCGTTCGCGACATTTCGTGATAGCCGGCGGCGCGGCGGCGCGTAGCTTAATGGCGATGAAAAATAAAAATTAATACCTCGTCGCCCATAAAAGTTAGAGATTAGCTCTCTAGCCTATATGTTAAATGCTTCTTAAAGTTTATTTTAGTAGACCTTCATCAATGCAGTTTACATAATGCGTTTACCATGCGCAATGAGCTATGACAGCATGGAGCCTATGGCGAGTCCTGAAAAATACCCCACTTGACTTCACTTTATCGCCACCACAACCCTAATTTAAAATATATCGACAAGCTGTCGGAGCTTCAGGTAGCGTAATGTCCTACCTTTAAAGGAATAAAAGTATTTTACATTTGAATGGAGCATAGGTTTTTCTGCGCTGTTTTCCTATTCATCATGCATCCTCATTATCGGCACGAAACGTGTGGCGCCCTCTCTCGGTGTGTTGGCAAAGCGCACGTCCCTGCTACAGTGTTCCTGCTTTGTTAGGTTGCTTTGGGAGGTTGAGCCGTGCCCTACGAATGCGCACTTTACCAAAAGTGTCCCTATCGGAGTGAGGCTATCACCATGAGCTGCTACATAAAACGCTACGAGAAAGTGCGTGCCTTCTATATAGAAGAAATTATAAGGAGCGACTTTTGCTTGACAGGTACATTTGGTAAAGTGCCTCTCATGATTCGATCGTTCGCCGTCGATAAGGGCTTTACCGTTGCTGTAATCGATGCTAGTTTCGGCAATTATGTCAACAGTGTACGTAAACTATGAATCGCTAACGAAGACTTCATAGAATGGCATGCTGGGAACTATTCTGAAGAGTGGGGCATTTGTTCGGCAAGCAGATAACTACGCCATTACCCAGAGCAGCAATCAAGAGGCAAACCGTAGTTAAATGTTATTGATTATGATTTAAATTTCCTGAGAAATGAACTAAAGTTATTGTCGGATAACACGACGTTTCAAAGCTTACTGGCTTTCTCCAGCGCAGCGGCTGGGCGCTCCACCCAGCCCGCTTGTGCAATGTGCCGCTCACGCGATTCATTACCGACAGGACGCTTCGTGCGTGCGGCCCTGCATATGCACTGAATTTACCGTGTTGCAAATATGTGCAACAGTACCTATAGTCACTTTCGTACGAGTGGCACGGATATATTAATTTTCTTCTTGCATATTGTGTGCAAACCCACCCCCATCTTTAAATTTTTTTTTCTGTCGCTCTCCTAGGTACTTCTCACTATCCTCTCTCTTTGCCTTTAATTCCGCCGGTTGCAGTTCCGGTGCTTGAGAAATTAGATGGCAATCGCCGGGCCAGCAACATTTTTAGTTTCCTTTTAGTATTTTCGTCAGTTTTGGTTGTTGTTGCCTCTGAAGCAATTGGCAAACTGCTACTTCTTCGAGGTGTGGCTCCGGGGGAATTGCGCAGATTGCGGGTGTAAGAAGAGGGAGTCGTTTCCAGGGAACCATTAACATTCGCCTTCGACTTTTAAATGTGCTTCAATAAAACTTGTTGCTGGGCTAGTACCACTATTCGTTTCCACAGGCTACGACAGCAAGCACTAGAGGCAGGGTAATTTGCATACCACGCCTTAGGTCTTTTCTTTAGGATGACTGTGTTTGAAGGGTTAGAGGAGGCGTCCGATAACGGTTGCCGGCTTGAGCGTAGTTCGCACCCCTCCCTTCTGAGAGTACTGGCCAAGGTTTCTCTGACACATTTTACGTACGATCTGCATACGTGTTTTGCCCCGGCGTGTCTTTAGCATAAGCATAGAGCTGTTTAATTTGCAGCATTCTTTTCGGTTCTGGATGATACGTCGAGTGAATAATCTTGGGTGTCCATTTCTTAGAATTGTTTTCTCTTGCTGATGATGAGTTTTAATAGTGCAATGGTAACCTCGCACCAAGAGAAACGAGGTGAAGTGTTTTCTTCAACACAAGTAACAAGAGGTTAGGTGAAAGACCATTTCCCAGGCACTTCAACTCAAAGGAACCAATCGCCAGGCTTCGGTAAAACTTGTGCCCATTGGAAACCAGTCGGTACACGGCGGCACTGGCGAAGGAATCACACACCGTCCTCGAGCAGCATGCTTAAAGCGATATGCCATTGCTTTTGTCGCTGACTTTGAAACAAATAAGCAAGAATTGGGAATCGTCTTAACCAAAATTTGCTTGAATTTCACCCTACCTTCCGGACACAATTTTTGGCAGTGTTCCTCCCACAAAGGCTACGAGAACAAGACGTACTGTTCGCAGCACCAAACGGATGAAGAAGGGCTAGGGGCGGTAATGTGAAGAACCAAGGATGATGTGAGCAGGCGCAAAGGTTGGGAGAAATTCTTTTTCAAGAGCTGCACGGACAGCCGGTTGCAGGGCGGTAAGGGGGAGGATCAGAAAAAGACAGTGGGGGGAGGGGGGGTCTCCTGCTGTGCCTTTGCCTGCCTTTCTTTTTTCTCTCCTTTTACTTTTCCTCGAATCGTGGAGCGAAGACCGTGGTTGCTTCTGGGATGCGCTATGTTTCTGCTCCCTACGGTGAAGCACGACGAAGTCGGCGCCTCTGCGAAAACGGCCCGGAAAGGACATGGATGCACTCTTGTCTCCAGCCTGTCATAAAAAAAAAGGTCGCTCAGCACGCGGAAAAAAATCTCCCAAAAGTGACCTCAGAGCTTCTTGAAAAGATGAGTTACATTCTTTAATGCCTTCCACCAGCTTAAGGAATTCCACCAGTTTTGTTAAAAACAGAGCGCATGGCACAGGTAAACAGCGGCACAAAAAACAAATTTCAGATAATTTAGCGTGGTTGCGGCAAATGCAACTAGGAGTGCTAGCACTTCGGTATTTAGAGCTGCTTCGGTGTTCGGTTCCGTTGCGCACGGATGCAGTTAATGAAGACGACGATATCCAAAACACAGCGCAAGAGACTGGTATTTGGGTGCCCAGGAAGGTGCCCAGCTGTGCCCAGGAACTGCGTCCGTCCGTTCGTTCGTGGCTGCTGCTGCTTCGTCACCGACTGCCTGCTTCGTTTCCTGGTGGTGCCGGGAGTTTCTTTTGGTGAGGCCGTTCCACGTTCGTGGGGTTTTTTTTTGCCAAGGTTCAGGTTAGCTCTGCTGACTCGGGTGATGTAAGGTTATCGGCGCGCTGTGTGTAGGCATCTCTTTCACCTCCCAGGGAGGAGGCTCGGCAGCCTGGTTCGCCAGCCTACCGGTCGAAAGCTTGCCTTTGAATTCATTTCTAAAAAATGGTGTCTATTCAATACCCGTGGCGCTTGTACCGATTGGAGATAGTATTCTCAAAATCAAGAACCTGAAAACAATACAGCATCAAATAAAAAGTCTAATCAGTCATTATCTCGACATCTCTAAAGTGCGACCTTTTGGAAGGCATGAAATCGGCAAACATTGAGCGTGTGTCGGATATTCTCCGGATACCTTCACTTCTCTGCCGGTTAAAACCTTCATTCCTGAGCAGCTTGCGTGCACTAAGTGCATTGTACGCGGAGTGGACCCGTCATCTTCAATTCAAGAAATTTTGAAGGAGGTCCAGGAAGCCGGGGCGGGAATTATTTCTGTATACCGCTGCTCTGTGTGGCAACGGAGTCAGTAACAACTTTTGCTGGTCGCACATACCCCTCGGAGTTGAAAATTTGGCCAATTGTCTACCGCGTGGACCCGCAGCATCCTCGATCCCTGCGATGTACCAACTGTTAGAGATTTGGGCATAGTGGTAGAACCTGTGATTCGGCGACCAGATGCCGGGTGCGTGGCGAAGGTCACTCTTCTGACAGCTGCACCGCTGAGCAACCAAGCTGTTGACTATGCAATAACAGTCACATCACCGATGATGCCGCTTGTGAAAGACGGTCACAGGAGCAAAGTTTATTGGTAATAATTGAGCAGAATCGCTGCTCATGAGCAGACGCTTACGCACTCCTTAACCGCAAAAGCATTCATATGCCAACCTTATGCGCTCCTCTACTCCAGACCTCGAGGCCACATTGTCTGCCTCAATAATGTCAACCGTCGGTAAAGCACTCTCAGTTGTGGTCGAGCGCATGCTCAGCAGCTTTACGCAGGCGTTGTCTGATATTGTTGCAAATCAGGTTA
Organism: Amblyomma americanum; assembly: GCF_052857255.1. NCBI lineage: Eukaryota > Metazoa > Arthropoda > Arachnida > Ixodida > Ixodidae > Amblyomma > Amblyomma americanum. Next base: position 158,135,597 of record NC_135503.1, read on the forward strand.
TTTCCCAACCTCAGCTTGTAGTCCCACCAGCATCAACATCACAAAAAAGCCTGTGCTCAAAGTTTCGTGGCCATGTCATCACTGAAGGTGCCGTCTCACGTGCCGCCACTCGACAGCGTCCTTGAAAGACTTTCTCGCAGCACTGTTTGCAGTAATAATGTAGCAATGGCTTGTCCTACGCAGAAGCGTCGTGCTTCAACCTCTCCTTCTAAGTCCTCCGTTCCCCAGCTCAAGACAAAAAAGGGCCTTCTAGAGTGCCTTCCAAGTCAGATATGGTACAAGAGGCTGTTTCCGCCTCTATTCTCGAATAGGCATCATGGCGGGTGTAAAGGTTATCCAATGGAATTGCCGCTATATTGCACCTTCTCTTCCTGATTTAAAAATTCTTCTATCTTCTCATAACCCAGATATTGTGCTCTCGCAAGAAACTCTGCTCTCCCCTGTTAATTTTTTTAAACAGGTTTCATGTTTTCCGTGCGGACCGCAAAAATGGTAGTGGCGGCGGGTTGGTGACCCCGGTTTCATCAAAATTGTGTCAGCGGGCATTAATAACTAGAAAAGTAATGGATTCTGATTGCGAGCTTCTAGCTATAGATCCCACTTTCCCACACTGCTCTACTGTCACAGTCGCAAACGTCGATTTTCCAAATGGAGTATGCAGAAGAGACCACGTAGACAGCTTACTTGCAAAATCTAGCACGGTAATCATTGCTGGGGACTTCAACTCAGATCACGTCGTCTGGGGTTCCTATACTGATTCACATGGTCATATGTTATGGGCATGGATGTCAGCAAATGATGTGCGGTGTTGCAATTCTCGGGCCATAACGTTCATCCGCATACACTTGCGCTCAGTTCTCGATTTGTCCTTGGCAGCAAGAGGAGTAGGTGTAGGGTCATGGTCCCCAATTGACTGTGGCACATCTAGTGACCACCTGCCAATTGCTTTCACCATATTGGTGAGCCCCCTCCGTGATCATGGTGCTGGCCGAAAATTAGTTAATCTTGCAGGCTACAAAACCATCTTTGCGCGCCTCCCTTACATCTGATCCTGGTTCATGTAGGACCGACAGGGCTCAGCGAGTGTTTTCTTTAGTTTTGAAGGCTGCGGAGAGCTCCCAGTACATTGTGCGTTCTGCTATTTGCAATAAATCAGCATCCCCATTGTAGAATTACGCGTGTGAGACAGCTATGCATCGTAGGAAAGCAGCGAGGAGGACACTTTCGCATAATCAGAGCCCTGCAAATTGGATGAACTGCAAATGTTTCTCGGCGTCGTTTAAACGAACGATTGCAAAGGCAAAGGATGAATACAATAAACATTTGAGCACATATTTGTCAAACCCATAAATAGGAGCGCTTTGTATCGTTTTATGGAACGGAATGTGAACTCCTCAGCCATGCAGTTAACCAGCTCGGTGGTGCTCTCTCCATATGAGGCGCAAGATGAGTTAGAGCGAATTGCTCAAGGGCTTACTTCACGTTTTCAGGAGCAGTGTAGAGTCCCTCTGTTCGCCCCCTACCCCTGCTCAACTATGTTGTCGTTGACAAATCAGAGTCAACAACTGCAGTTTCTTTAATGAAATCCTCAGCTCCTGGTTGGGATGGTGTTACGGTCGGTATGTTCAAAATCTTAGCGCAAGACTTCACTCAGGACCTCCTCGATCTGGTCAATACATCATTGGAAGCTGCATGGTTGCCGCACTCTTGGAAGGTGGCGAAAATAATATTGCTCTTAAAAATTCGAACAAAGGCTTCCATATTGGTAACATTCGTCCGATAGCTCTAACATCTAATTTGGTAAAGCTCAAAGAAATAATTGTGCACAGCCGCCTATCCGCGCATGTTTCTGTAGCGAACGCATTGAGCTCTGCCCAGATAGACTTTTGCCGCGGATGCTCCATTTGGTCTGCCCATGTCGATTTAGAGAGCAGAGTCCGCCTTGCTATATATGCGCAAGAAAGAAGTATCAGCATTAGTGACGCTTGACATTGCTAAAGCGTACGACAGTGTTGAGTATTCGACCCTTTTCTCTAAATCGACATTATTACACCCGCCGTACTACATTTATGCATGGATTCGCGAATTTTTAACAGGACGGGAGTTGTTTTGCTCTGACGATTCCTTCACCTAAGACACCTATGTCCAAACCAGAGGCGTGCCACGAGATTCTCTACTTTCGCCACTTCAATTCAATCTACTGATGAGCGACATTTCAGTAGACTTGATGTTACAGTATATGTTTATGCAGACGACATAGCCTTCTTTGCTTCTGCAGCAGACCGTCATGCCCTATATCGTTCTCTCCAGGATTACCTCGATGCGCTCGAGGTTTGGCTGGATACATTAAATTTGGTATTATATGTGCACCAAAGCAGAGTGCTGGTTTTTAAAACCAACATGCCTCTACATATATCGCTACACTATCACTCGGACAGTATACCTCAGGTAGAATCGTTGAGGTATCTAGGCGTCATTTATGATGCCGGTATGGATTCGCGGCCCCATATCAAGACTAACGTTGAGAAAGGTCAGCGTGCACTTGGTAGGCTACTACGAATAAGTAATAGGAATTTCGGCATGCGCCGGGACACGCTTGTACTTCTCTACATAGCCTATGTCAGACCCATTTTGGAATTTGGCTGCATAGTTTTTTCTGGCTCCCCTAAATATAAGCTTCAGCCGTTGCTGCTGTATGAAAGGCGCGCACTGCGCCTCTTCCTAAGTCTCCCTCAATCAGTTTCCAGTTCTGTACTTGGAGGCACGTATTCCCGACCTTAACTCCCGTTTTCACCTTTTAACTGTCAGGACTTGTTTGCGGGCATTTGAGTCGTCTCCTGGCGTGGCTACGCCTATTTTCGTCTCGCACCCAGCCCTCTTTTTCACTCCTCATTGGCAAAGGTTCCACCTCCCTCAAGTTGTTTTTATTCAGAACTTTTTATTCAACATTGGTGTGGATCTCAATTTTGTATGCAGAGTTGGTTGGATAGCGTCCTTTGTGTATATTGCTTTTGATTACATTTTCCCACCTAATCCTGTCACATATATTAAGGAGCAAATTAAATTTTAAAAGAAAGAGGTGTGAAGAAGGCTACGTGGATTAACCGAAGAATAAAGAAGAGGAAGAAGCATTCGGTGAGGTAGAGAGAGATGATTGGTGGAGTGGAGACAGATGATTGGTGGAGAAGAGAAGACCATTCCATTCCAAAAACCTTTATTTCCACCAGAGAAGAGGCTCCCCTACTCCCCATCTCTGGCACGCAGGCCTAGGGGTGGGGGCCGGGAGCCTCGCATCTAAAGGCAGGCATAGAGTTCTTGGTCTCTTGCGGCCTCCAGTGCCAGGTGAATGACTTTTTTCTGCACGGCGGGGTCCGCGCTTTGCAGAAGGGTTTCCCAGGCTTCCTTGCTATTTATGCCTTCTTTAATCCCTGGGGAGTGTGTACATTCCCAAATGATGTGATCTAGGGTCCCCCTATTCTTACATTTTTTGCATTTTTCCTCTATTTCCTTTTCCCTAAATACGTGTGATGCCCACACCGGGTTTATGAAGTTCCCAGCTTGTAGTCTACGCCAAGTTGTAGCTTCTTTATTCCCTAGTGTTTTGTCCGGCGGAGGGAAAATCCTCCTTTGACTTCTATAGCTCTCTATTATTTCTGCATAGCTGATCAGTCTCTCATCCAGGTCCTTGCAGTCGGGCGGCTCTCCCCTGGCTCGGAAGTAGAGGTCTCGAGCCAGGGTGTTTGCCGCCTCGTTTCCAGGGATGGATGCGTGAGCTGGTACCCACACGATGCGTACGTCCCTCCCAATTTCCTTCTTTTTTAGAATTTGTGCTGCTTCTAAGGCAATCCTCCCTCTGCCATAATTGTAGACTGCAGTTTTGCTGTCACTAGCTATAATTTTGGCCTGCGTTCCTACGCATGCGAGCGCTATTGCGACTTCTTCCGCCGTTTCCGGGTTGCGGCTTCGAATGGATGCTGCTATCTCAGGTTCCCCCTTTCCGTTGACCACTGAGGCCACGGCTGCTCCTAGCTTCCCACTTGCTGCATCTGTGTATGCCACTGCTTTCTTATCTAGACTGTCCAGTCCTCTGGCCATGGCTTCTGCCCTCTTTTCCCTTCTTTCCTTATTGAATTCTGGGTGCATATTTTTGGGCAATGGGTCTACTCTGATCTTTTCCCTAGCACATTTTGGAATGTCTTGTTTCTTTTGCATCCCCCTGTCGGTTTGCCTGTCGACCGCTTCTAGTATAGCTCTGCCGGTGCTCGTCCTGCTGAGCCTATCTAGCTGCGCTGATCGTACCGCTTCAGCTATCTCACTCCAGTTGTTGTGAAGCCCCATATTTAGTAGCCTTTCGTTTGAGGTGCTTATCGGCAAGCCCAGCGCCTTCTTATAGCTTTTCTTGATTATGGCATCAAGCTGCCTTTTTTCTGTTGCCCCTATCTTGAGGAAGGGGGTCGCGTAGCTGATCCTACTTATTATATATGCCTGTACTAGTTTCATTAGGCTCTTCTCTTTGAGGCCTCTACCTCTAAGCGATATCCTTCTGAAAATGCCCGTGACTTGCGTCGCAAACTTGTCCAATCTATTTAGGGTTTCATCATTGTAGCCGTTACTTTGTATGAATAGGCCCAGAATCCTGATCATATCTACCTTAGGCACCAGTTTTCCTTCCACAGTGATTTTAAAGTCCTCACCCTGCTTGAGCCTGTTTCTTTTTGGGTTGTATACCAGAAGCTCAGATTTCTCTGGTGAACATGCCAGTCCTCTTTGTGCTGCATACTCTACCACAGTGTCTGCTGCCTTCTGGAGTTTCCTTTCTATTTGCCCGTCGTCTCCTTTGTTCATCCAGACATTGATGTCGTCTGCATACATACTGAACTTTAGACCCTCTATTCCTTGAAGTAATTTAGGTAACCCTCTCATTGCTATGTTGAAGAGGAGTGGGGATAGTACCGACCCTTGGGGGGTGCCCCTGCTGCCCAGTTCTATGTTCCCTGATTCTATGTCCTGATATTTGATCCTCGCTGTTCTCCCAGTTAGGAAGTCCTTGACATAGTTATATGTTCTCGGACCTACCTCTAGACTATGTAGTTCCTCTAGTATAGCCTCGTGTTTGACGTTATCGAACGCCTTTTTGAGGTCGAGACCTAGGATTACTTTTGCATCTTTGGATTGGGATTCGATTATGTCGTGCTGCAGCCTCAGCATCACGTCTTGCGTACTCAGCCCCGGGCGGAAGCCAATCATCTCGCTTGGCCAGAGCTCGTTGTCTTCCATGTATCTGGTTAGCCTTGTCTGAATTACGTGTTCCATTAGCTTCCCTACGCAAGATGTGAGGGATATGGGTCTTAAGTTTTCGAGCTTCGGCGCTTTTCCCGGCTTTGGAATGAGTATGATGTTGGCCTCTTTCCATTGCGCGGGAAGCTTTCCGGTTTCCCACACCTTCTGCATATATGCAGTGATTGCTGTTATCGAGCCATCATCTAGGTTCCTCAGGGTTTTGTTGGTGATGCCGTCCGGGCCCGGGGCCGATTTTGACTTTAGCTTAATTATTTCCGCCCTTACCTCCGCTTCTGTTATTGGGCCGTCTAAAAGCTCCATCGGGGGACCCTGGTACTCTGGGAGTTCTACCCTCTTCGTGTCCCCTATATATGTTTGTATAATTTCTTTAACGAACTCCTCGTCCGTCCCCTCATAGATGTGCTTTGTCTTGGCTAGACTAATGCTCGCCTGCGTTTTAGAGTTGGTAGGGTCGAGTAGGTGCCTTAATAGGTTCCAAGTCTTTGTTAAGCTCATACCCCTTTCCATCTCGTCGCACCTGCTGCACCAGTTTTGCTCACACAATTGTCGTGCATATTTTTCTATGTCCCGATTTAGTCTTGCTATTCTTCTCCTGAGGTTCCTATTCCATCTCTGCTTCTTCCATCTGCGTTCGAGTCCATTTTTGGCCTCCCACATGTGCAGCAGTTTGTTGTCTGCTAGTTCTAGAACATATTGCCCCTTCAAAGTTACGGTCGCTTCCGACACGTGCTTCTTAAGGGTTTCTGTCCATTCCTCTATGTTTTGGATGGTTCCCCAATTTTGCTGGTCCCTTTGGGCCCTGAATTTGTCCCATTCCGTGATTTTGGGCAGTCTACCCGCTTTATCTTTGATGCCCGTGCGTACCGTCGTGGCGATAATGAGGTGGTCACTTCCTAGGTCCGTTCCTGTGTTCATCCAAGTGGCTGCCCTAACGTTTTTGGTTAGCGTGAGGTCAGGTGTGGTGTCCGCCATGACGCTATTCCCTCTCCTAGTTGGGCACCCCGGATCTGTTTGCAGGGTTAGGCCTAACTCCTGTATGTCCTCCCTTAGGTGTCGTCCCTTCGTGTCCCTCGTACTGTATCCCCACTCCTCGTGATGGGCGTTGAAGTCCCCTACTATGATCAGTGGGCTAATGTTTGCCACTTTCATTGCTTTCCGAAATATTGCCCTGAGCCTGACTTTTTGCTGCTTCGGTCTCGAGTACACGTTTAGTAGGAACAGGCTTGGTTCATTCTTTTTGCCCGTTATCATCTCTACTAGGACGACTTCTGCCTCTGCCGTGTTTAGCTCATGCTCAATTGTTGCTATGTTCCTTTTAACGTATGTGGTGACGTGAGATTTCTCCCCTCTATCACTGTGGAATGCTTGATACCCTGGTAGATTTAGCCGCTTACCAGTTTCTTGCAGGGCTATGGCCAGGGGCTTTTCCTCTAATGTATCGATATATTGTTGCAATACCGCTCGCTTGCTTCGGAAGCCTCGGCAGTTCCACTGCCAAATGAGGGTCTTGTTTTTGGCCTTTCTATCCATGTTGGATTCGTGCTATTGCTTCCTCCGTTCGTTTATGTTGCTCCGCGTGGGCTATCAGCTCCGCTCTCTGGCTTTGTAATTCTGTTCTCTGAGCCTGGACTTCAGACTGCAGCTGTCCTATTGCCTGCGTTATCTGCATCATGAATGCCCTCATCTCGGCTTGTAGGGTGGAGATTGCTAGCCTATTCGCTTCGCTCTCTTTCCTGAGCGTTTCCCATATATCTACCTCCTCGTCCCCTTTGCGTTTGAGTGGGGGTCTCCTTGCTTCTTCCGCCTCCTCCGTTACCTGCCCTGTCGCCTGGGGTTTCTGCATAAGAGGTCCGGTCTGCTTTGTACCTGTTTTGGGCTGTTCTGCTTGTTTCATCTCTAGTGGAGCTGCTTTTGCGCTCCCCTCTATGTGCTTTTTCAGGAGTCTCTGTAGCTCCTCTACCTGTTTTTTAAGTTTTTCTATCTCTCTGTCTTTATCATCGTTAGCCTGGGAGGCCCCTCTGTTAAGTTTTTCTATCTCCCTGTCGTTATCATCTTTAGCCTGGGAGGCCCCTCCTGCAAAGCTTACTGTTTTCGGCTCCTTGCTCGGCTCTCTGCTTCGGTCGCTGCGTCCTTTTCCCCAGGGGTCCTTTGGGTCCCTGGGCCTCGATCTCTCCGGGTCCCTGGACCGTGATCTGGATCTCGCCCTTCTTTGTTCCCAGAGTCCTCCCTGTCCTTTGGGGGCTCCCGGTTTTCCTGGGGGCGTCTGGTTCCTTGCCTCGCCTTCCCCCAATCTGGGGAAGCTGTCGTCTCGGCGATCCGTTCTTCCTGTAGGCTTCTGGTCCTTCCTGCGGGTCTCTTCTTCCTGCCTTTTTTCCCAGATCTTCTTCTTGATCTCGTACGGTGTTCTGTATATTTCCTTGCATCTTCGGTCTCCTAGTGGGTGTTCCTTTGCGCATAGTTGGCATTTGGTCTTGCATTTGTGGCCTTCTGCTGGGTTCTCTTCTCCGCAGCTTCTGCACTTCTTGTTTTCTGGGTCCGGGCAGACGTCCTGTCGGTGTCCCAGTCGTCCGCATGCGTAGCAGACTTCGTACCTTTTCTTGTAGAGGACGCACCTCGTCGGCGTTGGGGATAGGTACACGTGCCATGGCACCCTGTTGCTTTCGAACAGGATTAGGACGGCCTTGGATTCTTTCCCTAATCTTCTCACTCCCAGTATGGGTGGGTTCTTGGCTCCGTGTTGCTCTAGTCTTTCGAAAATTTCTTCCTCCGTCCAGAAGTCCGGGGCGTCGTAGATCACTCCCTTCCCGCAGTTTTCCGGCGGGGTCAGGTACGCGTTCAGCGTTGTCTCTACGTCGCCTATCTTCAGCTCTGTTAGCGACGCGTATTTCTCTCTTCTATTTCCATCTCCGGTGGCTATCATGATGGACTGCTGTTTCCTGTTGAAGGTGATTATGTCCTCTCTGCTGCCTTCTCCGACCGCGGCCGCTTCGGCGATGGCGTTCGCCAGAAACGCTCCTCCGTGCACAAGTAGCTTCTCTATCCCACCTCTGGGACGCATGATTATTTTGTCGAAATCTTGCGGAATTCTCGTTATTTGTTTCTCCACCGATTTCGCAGCCAGTCTTCTTCCCTCCTGCCTTGCGGCCGTCCTGTCCTTAGCTTTTGTCTCGACCACGGGGTCGTCGGCTATTTCCTTTTCCGGAATTAGTCTTCCATTCTTTCTTGTCCTAAACCATTGCCCTGGGGCTTTTAGCTCCTCCGGGTCTATCTCTCTTCCCTCAACCACCTCCATGGCACTGGGAGGGCTCGGGCGTCGGCCGTTAGGCCTAGGCCTCTCCTTTGTCTTGGCTAAGCCTCGTTAGGCTTAGCCCGGTCTCCTTCCCGTTGGGTCCTTCTCGGCCCTATAATTCCTATAATTCAGGAAAATCGGCCCACCTTGTTGGTTATTGGTGTTCCTAGCCTTCCGGTTCTCTTCCGACGCTGATTCCAGCCAGTTTGGGTCGTCCTCAGGCTCCTGAGCACGACTTCGTCCCCGATGTCGACGGAGCTCGCCGAACGCACGTCCGACCGCCTCGACAGCCGGCGGAAGAATCCGAGAAGAGAAGACGACGACAATGCTTACGTGGACTAAAACCGAGGCTATGAAAGAGGGAGTGAGGGCGAGGCACGGGGGGGAACAGCAGAGAAGCGGAGGCTCCGGCGGGTCAGGGACACTTTCGCTGGAAGAGAGCGACGCCGGCTACTGCTCCGGTGAGCCGGCTTTCTACGGCTTTGAATCGTGGACTTCCTGCCGTGCCTGAGCCCATTCCGGGGAGTAAACGGAGGACGCTATCATCTGCTACGGCGAGGGGTGTCTCCAGCGCTGTTGCCACCCATCCGGGTGGTGCCCCCAACGCCAACAACACCGGCATCACCTCCACGGGCGCTTGGACCGGGAGCTTATACGGCGCTGCCAGCGACGCCAGCCCAAGCACGTCGAACGCCGCCTCGACGCCGGATACTGGATCCATACAACGCCGCAGCCGCACCGAACCAACCGTGCGCACGAACGCCGACCACGAATAGTAGAACGGTAGTAGTAGACGCTAGTAGCAGTGTGCCCGGGTCGCGTGTATTCATAGTCTTTGTGTTTTGTGTTAATTTGGTTAGTTTTCTGTTCTAGTGTGTGTGTCGCGTAGGGTGTATTAAATGTGCGTTTGCGTGGGTACATCCGTCGCCTAGTCCATTCTTTCGGTCCGAGTGTTCTCCGGGGAGATCCGTGACAAATGCGAAGCATCTGCCTGCAAGGACATTAACTGCACTCATCATTGATCACCTTGCCCATTACCCGCAACATACTGTGATTGCTACAGATGCGTCTGGGGCCAACCGGAAGGCAGGGTTGGTATTTTTTCAGTCTTTCTCGTCAAGCTTTTCGGTTAGAGTCCCGGATTACACAACCATACTTCTTGCAGAGTTTATGGCTCTTCGGCTAGCCGCTTTGAAAATTCCCACAACTGTTCCTCAGGTGATATTCCTCTCAGATTGTCTGTCTGTTTTGTTGGCGCTGGAGTCCAAACAAAACGCTTTTTTGAGACGCTCACTAAAGTTTTTTTTATTCCTGGATGGGTGAAAGAGGTGCGCTTCGTTTGGATACCAGGCTACTGCGATATTTTACAAAATGAAGCCGCAGATTTTTTGGCAAAATCAGCTCTAAATGCACCTGTTGCCTTTAGCGTCCCTAATCTTGTTCTTTTCGGTATGACTCGATTTCTGCGTTTTCAGTTTATAAGCGGCATGTGCAATGATCTTTTAGTCTCTACTGTTGACTACCAACATCTCATGTACCCATACAAGGTTCGTGCGTGTAAAACCCTGCAGTGTGAGGTAGCGATGAAATTCGTGCGGTGCAGTATTCCCCGTTTAAGTCTTTACTTATGTAGATTTGGGTTCAGTGCCACAAACCTTTGTGCGGCTTGTAATGAAGTCGAGACATTGGAGAATTTCCTACTCTCTTGCCATAATAATAATAATTGGTTTTTTGGGGAAAGGAAATGGCGCAGTATCTTTCTCATATATCTTTGGTCACCTGAACCGCGCCGTAAGGGAAGGGATAAAGGAGTGAGTGAAAGAAAGGAAGAATAGGTGCCGTAGTGGAGGGCTCCGGAATAATTTCGACCAGCTGGGGATCTTTAACGTGCACTGACATCGCACAGCACACGGGCGCCTTAGCGTTTTTCCTCCATAAAAACGCAGCCGCCGCGGTCGGGTTCGAACCCGGGAACTCCAGATCAGTAGTCGAGCGCCATAACCACTGAGCCACCGCGGCAGGGTCTGCCAGAGGTTTGCATATCAGTGGAGAGCACACCTAGAAATTTCCATTACAAAGTTGGGTCTCACTTTGTCGGTTCCCCTCCTCCTTCCTTTCGGCGCGAGCGCCAGGGGTTTTGCATTGCATCAAGGTTGCGGATACCTCCACAATTATATAACAGGTACCGGCAGATTCCCTTGCTAATTGTTTCAAAATGTTGCGCATTCAAAAAGCGTTTGGGTATTTTCATTTATTTATTATTTAATTCTCAGATATTCTCTCCCAATATTTTTTTCTTCCTTTTCTTTTAAATTACTCTAAAATTCCACCCAAGGCACAGCCATTAGCTTGACACCAGTTTCCCCTATTCTATGGGGTCTACCCACTTAACCCTGGCAAATCCCCCGTCGTGGGTAAGTGCCATGTCACAGGGCAACAACAACAACAACAACAACAACGACTGGTATTTTAGGACACAGAATGTTCGGCTGCGGCGGTGATGCAGTTGTCTAATGCAGTAAACAGCAAAACTGATGTGTTCGCGCCGCCCCGGGTTCGAAACTCACTCATGGCCATGAAACATTGTCGATTATTTCATTTAGGCCAAGTAAATTTCAGACATACAGACAGACCACGTCGAAATCCAAAATTAAAGCCTCAGCGCCACAATAAAGAATGCGACCCGTTAGCCCGCTGTTGTTCTACAAGCTTGTGGAGGCGGCGGTTGAACAAATGCGGCTGCTCGATGGAACCGCATCATCGAGTGGCCGTGATCCTCATCTGCTGACTTACTGAAAAAGACGGCGCGCTGAAAGGCTTTTCCTTAGAGCCTTTACTTCGTTCCTTCTCATGCAACGTCAATGCAGTGTGTTGTTATGGCCTGTGTACAGTAGAAAATAAAACCAACCATTGTGAAGGGGCGAGACCTTACTGCGGTCACGTAATTGGTGCAAGCTTAAAAAACAACGTGTTTTCGTTTTGTGTGGCAAGAAACGAGTGTAATGGAGCAAACTGTCTGTTTCTCCAGAGATCATCTGGAGACGAAAAGCGTCGAGCACGGTGCATCGAGTCTCCAACGCCACTATATCAAAGAAAATACCGCAATGTAGAACACAAAAATGACGAGACATGGTTACCACTGCAGAACGCCAGATGACTTATTCTTTATTGCCTTTTATTTTCATATTGCTTTGAGTACGCGTGGCGTCACAATTCTTTTACAGGTGCTGTCATTGTGCTCGTATACCTCTCAGTGGGGAAACGTGAGCACGTGCTCTGAGAATGCGGACAACGCTTTTCAAAGACATCTTGCTCATATGATCATAACTGCCTGGTGTCGCTGCACCCTTAAGCACGACCGGCCTCGAAGGGGGCACGCGCGCTCTTTCATACGGCCTTCGCATTCGCCGCGGAAGCAGTCCGAGTTTTTCTCCGGGAGTTACGCCGTCCACCGCCGCTAGAGGCGCGACGACCCCACCGCTCGCTCCACGCCTGCATCTGCGGCGGCAGGTGGCTTGTGCCTGTTTTCGCGCTGTAGCCCGATGGTTCATGGTGAGCGCAGCACCGAAACCAAAGAAAACTAAATGCAGATGCCTAAGCTGCGTATCTGCAACACAGACCACTTGTGCACGGATTTTTCGCCACAAACTTTGCTCGATGAAAACATTTAAATTGAGGAATCACTCTCCCATTCCTCAGAACTTTGTCAAGCATTTGTGGTTTTAAATCCAGAAGGAAATACTCGGATCATTTTCTCTCGTACGTATCGTAGTCCCTGATTAAATGGCACGTTAATGCTAAGGGGAGATAATGAAAACTCAGAGGACGAAAGTTTTGTGCTTGTCCCAAGAAAGTGGGCGATTCGCTCGGCGTTCGCACGGGGAGTCAGACGTGCTGGTCGTCGGCTTCGGCGATTTTCAGCCGGAGCAGCGGAAGTTTCCGCCTGACCCTAGCAAGAACATCCCCAACGTGCACCGAAAGCTGTCGGGAACATCTGGACACCAGTTTTTTCCAAGTTGGGCCCGGTTAAACCCCCTTTTCGGGCAACACATGGCCCGATCGGGCCGGTGGCGCGGCTAGGCCTAACGGCCGAACCGGTACCCGGCACATCGGGGCCTCTGGCCACTGACGCCAGTATGGCTGCTACGCAAATCTCCTGCCGAGGCTACGACCCCGAGAACATGCACTGGACAACGGTTCACCCAGCGGAAACCGCAGGCCCAGATTCGGCAAGATTTCGCAGCGCCGCGTTGAACGCCGCAGTGCTGCGCCGAGCGCAAGACCAAGCCTTAAAGTCGGCGTCCGTAGACGCGGCCGGCGTTCACGCCGGAAACCAGCAGTCACCCGCCCCGCGCGCGGCGGGCCGCAGTCGGCGACTGCTCAAGAAGTGGAAACCGCCTGTTATTCCCAAGCCTACTCCAGACGACTACGTCGTCGTCATCAAGCCCCGGAGCCGCGTCTCGTTGTACGAGACTTTCCAGGAGACCGGCTACGGCCGGGCGTTCACGGCTCTCCTGGGCGCGCAACCAGCAACAGATCTTACCATAATACCGGTAAGAGAACAAAACCTCATTATTGTTTACACTGCGAAACCTGAGCTAGCCGACCGTATCATCGGCGAATTTGAACTTAATGGACCCGACGGGAACGTCCCCCTTGTGGGGCACCTGCGCCAAGACGACAAGGACGTCTGCTACGGCGTCATTACCGTCCGTAACTCTGAAACTACGGACTCGCTCCGTACTAGGCTCCAATGGCGCTTCGGCACCATCGTGGAAGTGCGAAAATTTGGGACATCCAACAAAGCGAGACTGACTTTCGCCGGAACAGAGAAGCCACGTTTCGTGCACTACGACTCGGAGCTTGTACAAGTTAGGCCTTACCAGCGAACCATTCCAGCCTGCCGACATTGCGGTGTGGTCGGCCACCGCGTGGACGCCTGCCCCGGCCAGAGGCTGGACCGGTGCGGCCTGTGCGGACAGCAGGCTCTACTCGTTGAGGGGAGCGGGCCCCTCACCAGTGCAACCCAGTGTTCAGTGTGCGGCGCGGCCCATGCCACGGGGGGCCCAGCGTGTACTGCTAAATATCGCGCTATCCAGCCCACGCAGGCCGAGCGCGGGCGTAAATCGAAGCGAAACCGACGCAAGCGTGGCAAGCGTCGCCCGGACAAGCTGAAGGCCAAGGCTGCCGACCAAGCCATGGACCAGCCTGTGAATTCCTCTACTGGGAGCCAAGGGAAACCTCCAGCTGCGCCACCGCCGCCTCAAGCCGGTGCAGAAAAGCCCCTCGGACCTCCACAAAACGGCGGCTCCAAGACGTGGGCAACCGTTGTCAAGCAACACTCCCAGGTGAGCGGCGCCGGCAGGGCAGCTTCTCCCTTCGCTCCCCCTTCCCAATCCCAACAACGGCCAATCTCTGCCGAACAAAAAGAAATATCTGCTCTCCGCGAGCAGGTTGCAAATTTTCAAAAGCGCCTCGCAATAGCGGAGGCCCGCCAAAATTCCCCCAACCACACCTCTGCCTCACCCGCAGCAGAGGCAATGGAAAGCGACGCAACCCCTTCAGGACAGGCTGCGCATGCCCTCACGGCACTCGAGGCGAGAGTGAGCGCGCTCGAAACTCAAGTTAACAACAGAATATCCGCATTGGAAACGCAAATCAATGCCACACTTACGGCGGCACTCAACAAAATTAGCCACCTTGCGGCATCTATCCCGAACCTCATAACCGCTCAGTTCGCTCAACTCACCCGCGCTCCCAAGCGCGCTGGCCCGCTCAAAACCTCCGCAGGCCGGCAGCTCAAAGCGTCTAGGCGTCGAATCGCCGGAGAAGAAGATGAGGTCCCCTGTGCCATCCTCAGTATAGAGAACGCTCCTCTCTTTGGAGCCACTGGCTCTCAAGCCTCCTCTCTCCAAACTCACAACTCTACCCTTGATCATGGCGGGCGCCCCTAGAAATAGGCAGCATCCGCGAAGCAATTCGATCCCTATTCAAATTGTACAGTGGAACTGTCGCGGATTCAAGACACGCACAAAGCGAGCCGATCTACGCCTTTTCCTTACAACGTTCCCAGAATTACCTGCTGTGGTGGCCCTTCAGGAGCCAGGAAATGGCGCCACCCTTGCCAGTTACACGGTGTACCAGCAGGATGCGCATAGCTGCCTCTGCGTACATAAAAATTACACGGCCTCCCAGGTTGACCTGGATCTTAGCGCTACTTTCTTCTATGTACTGGTGACGATCCTTCCGCTACGCAAACAGGACCCCCCATTGCACATACTCAACATTTACTGTCCCCCAAAGCTACCAAATGTTACATTCGCAGATATCTTCAGCCGGGCTTTGAAGGTCGCGAATCGGGATCCCCTCATAATCGTTGGGGACTTTAATGCTCCCAGCACCTTATGGGGGTACACACGTGAAGAGAAACGCGGACGCAAGTTGGCGGAGCTTGTTTCCACACTGGGCCTTACTCTTCACACGGATCCCGCGCAACCCACTCGTATAGGTAACTCCGTTACACGTGATACGTGTCCGGACCTCACCTTTACGAAAAATATTCGCTATGCAGATTGGAGGAACACCGAGGAATCCCTCGGTAGTGACCACTGCATAATTACCACTACAATCCATACCAAGCCACTCACAAGACCACAGGCCAATGCAAAACTACCCGACTGGACCAAATTTAGGAACAGTTACACCAATCCTCAATCGATAATGGACCAAGGATACTCAACGTGGTCCCAACACCTAGTATCCCACTTGAAATCAGTCGAGCAAAATGTTCAACTCTCAGAGGCGAGCCCGGCGGTGGATAACCACCTCCTCCACCTCTGGGAGGCACGACACAGCCTAGTCCGCCGCTGGCGTCGTCAAAAACACAATCGGAAACTCAAAATTCGAATTGCGGATATCACCCAACAGGCGGCACAATACGCGGCCCAACTCGCCGACTCCAATTGGGTGCACCGATGCAACACTGCAGCTCGGCAAATGTCGAGTCGGAGTACGTGGCGCCTCTTCCGCGCTCTTATTGATCCGGCACAAACCCGTACTGAGACACAAAAACAGCTTCAAAGGGCTATACATAACTTCACTGGAGACACGACCAAACTGGCCGATGCGCTCCGCGACCAATATTTGAGTATACACCAGGATCCCCGTGGTCAGGCGTACTCGTATGCAGGTTCCGAGAACGCGGATTTGGATCAACCGTTCCAGCTCCATGACCTAAAAGCGGCCCTGGCTAAAATGAAGCGAGGTACAGCACCAGGCCGGGACAAGGTGACGGTAAAGTTTATTGCCAACCTCCCGGATCCCGCCTACGAAACTCTCCTCGATTACTTCAACACTATCTGGATTGGAGGCACACCACTCCCCATAGATTGGAAAACGGCACTAGTAACTTTCATTCCCAAGCCAGGTAAAGCCATTAACACCGACAACCTCCGGCCCATCTCCCTCACTTCGTGTGTGGGGAAGCTGATGGAGACTATGGTCCGCGACAGATTGTCGGCTTTCCTGGAACAACAAAACATTTTCGCAGACACCATGTACGGTTTCCGCCCACACCGGTCCGCACAAGATGTCCTGTTGCAACTTCACAAGGAGATTCTCGACCCCGTCGAGCACCCCAGCAATGATAAAGTAGTCGTCGCACTTGACCTGCGGGGGGCTTTCGACAATGTGACCCACGAGATCATCCTATCCCACTTGTCGCAAACACATTGTGGGCGCAATACTTTCAATTATATCAAACAATTCCTTACAGATCGCCAATCCTATATCCGGCTACAAGACACAGAATATGGCCCATATCAACTTGGTACACGAGGGACCCCACAGGGAGCTGTCCTCTCGCCATTACTATTTAATCTGGCCATGATGAAGCTCCCTACCCAGCTGGCGGAGGTCGCCGGTGTGCAGCACGCTCTGTATGCGGACGACATCACCCTCTGGGCAACACAACAATCGGTTGGAGACATCGAGACCAACCTGCAACAAGCGGCAGCTATAGTGGACGAATACGCTCGTCGCTGTGGTCTTGAATGCTCCCCGAGCAAATCTGAATTTGTGCACATACGCCCCAACTCAAAGTGCACAACCAAAATTGCCCTTTCCCTACTTAGCGGACCGATACCTGAACACACGGAGATCCGGGTACTGGGGCTTTTCATTCATCATAGGCGCAAGATAGACACTACCCTAAACAAGTTACGTAAGGTGGGGGACCAGGTGGGTCGGATGCTCCGCCGGGTGTCCAATAAAAGGGGGGGACTACGATGCAAAGATGCCCTGCGGCTGGCCAATGCATTCGTGACCAGCCGGATTTTATATTCGGCTCCCTACCTCCACCTACGCAAATGCGATGAGAATGTCTTAGAGGTTGTTCTCCGCAAGATTTATAAGAGAGCGCTCGACCTCCCCATAACGACGTCCAACAAGCGTCTCCTCGGTCTGGGGATGACCAACACCTTTGGGGAGTTACGAGAAGCTCATCTTAACAATCAATACTTGCGCCTAAGCAAAACACCTGCGGGGAGCCGCCTTCTAACCCGCTTACACATTTCCTACTCAACACATACAGAAGAACGGGTCCGCATCCCTGAAGCCTGGCGCTTTGCACGCCAGGTGCGACCCCTTCCAAAGAACATGACTGCAGACACCCATGATGGTCGCCGTCTCGCGCGGGCGGAGGCTATTTCTCAACAATATGGCCACAAGCCAGGTGTCTTCTATGTGGATGCGGCCGGCCCGCACCATGGGGGTTGGTACACGGCGGCCGTCATCCACCAAAACACTACAGTTCAGGGCCTTACTTTCCGTGCCCCAAACATTACATTTGCGGAAGAGATCGCCATTGCACTGGCCGCCGCAGATCCAGAGTCCCGAGTCATTATTACGGACTCCAGGGGCGCCTGCCGCAATATTGAGCAAGGGTACATTCCAGACCGTGCTTTCAAAATTCTCCACGCATGCGATTACACAGGGTTTCCGACCCATCGTACCATCGTGTGGGCTCCGGCTCATGCGGGTCTTGAGGGGAACGAGGCAGCCGACGCTGCCGCCCGCGCGCTTACTCACCGGGCGTCGCCTCATCCGCAGCCTGATCCGGAATTCAATTTCAATCCGGCCATCACCTTTAAAGAGATCACCTCTCTTTATCAAAATTTTCATGGTCTCTATCCCCCTCCCTGTAAAGGCCTCACCAGGGTGGAGGAGCGCTGGCTTCTCCGCCTCTATACCAATACTGTACTGTGCCCGGCAGTACTTAAGCACTTCAATTCTTCTTTCTCGGGCGCGTGCCCACACTGTGAGGAGGAGTTTTCGGACACCTACCGCATGGTGTGGGCATGCCCTTCCAATCCTGCCTACCCACCCCACCTCCACCCCACTCGAGAGGCCTGGGAAGCTGCCCTGCGCGGCTGCTCCGAACTCCATGCCCAACAGGCATTGGTAGCTAGAGCCCGAGCCGCTGCGGAAGCTACAGGGATCCCGGACTAGGGCTCCCTCCTAGTGTTTGTAAGGGACGGGCCCTTCCGGCTCGCCCCATCGACCTCTCACTGTAAATAGAAATAAAAGTTTTCCTCCTCCTCCTCCTCCAAGAAAGTGTACTATATCGCGGAAAAAAATCTTTACGATACGACGCTTGAGCCATACATCCGATAGCGCCGTAGCTGGTGGCTTGAGACGATACTTGAGTCGTTGGACGGACAACTAAATTGATTGCTGGGAGGTGCATATTGATACGGGAATAAAAGAAGAGGCGGAGAGCGAGCGCGAGCGGCGAGCGCGCGGCTCTAGCACGAGGGAGATAGAACGAGAAAGCTTGGCCGCCGCCGGTCGTGCTTCGCCGGCTCTCCTCCGTACTGCTGCTATATTTCTCTGGGCGGGCCCGTGGCCACCCCGTGGCATCCCACACCGTAACATTTTGGTGGCAGCGGTGGGATCATGCCGCTCACCCGCTCCCAGAATCAAGCACCCGACGTGCCAGACGACAGGAGTCCACCACCAGCCGATAGCGCCGACGACGCGGCGGCCGGCGCCGCTAGACCTAGGCGCTCGGAGAGGCTCGGCTCTTCGCAGCAGCCGGACGCCGGTGTTGAGCGCCTCCTGGATACAGTCACCCAACGGATGGACGCATGGGAGGCCCGTCTGACTGCCCAGGCTGGGGAGATGGAAGCTCTCCGGCGCGAACTCCGTCGCCTGGTGCCAGCCGAGCCGAGCACAGGTCAGGTGCCTTTGGGCGTCCCCGCCGCCGCTGTTTACGGCTCTGCCGTCGCTGGGCCTGCGGTCGTGGCCGCCAATGGCGTGCTCGGCGCGGGTGCGTCCTCGCCGCAGTGTTCGTTGGACGTTGTGGAATTGCCCACATTTGACGGCACCATCTCATGGGATGCTTACCGCATCCAGCTGGACGGTATTGCGGCGGCGAGAGGCTGGGACGAGCAAATGAAGGCATGGATGCTCGTTGCAAAACTGAGGGGCCGCGCCACCGAGCTGCTGCAGAACGTGCCGCCCGACCAGCTGGGCTCTTACACTGTTCTGGCGGGCCTCCTCGCTGACCCCTATGGTGCCTCAGGTCAACCCCGTGTGCAGTACCACCGCCTGCGAGCCCGCCGTCAAGAGCCCGGGGAGACGTACCAGGACCTCGCCGCCGCCATTGAGCGCCTGGCTCTGCAGTCGCTGCCGGGAGCGCCTCAGAACGCCGTGGCCCTGGTCGGCACCGAGGCGTTTGTCGACGCCATCCGACTCCCCGAGGTGCAGCGCTTGGTCCGCTCTGGCCGTCCTGATTCCGTCCGCGCCGCCATGGCGCTCGCCATCGAGGCGGAATTGACTTTGCTGGCCACGCGGGGGTCGCCACCGTCTGCCGAGCGCAGCGTCCGGATGCAGGCTCCTCGGTCCGCAGCCCCAACTGCGGCCTCTATCCGACGCCTGCGTAACGACTTCCGCATGACCTGCTTCCGCTGCGGCCTGCGGGGACACTACGCGAGGGACTGTGCCGGCCCTCCATCATCATCATCATCATCATCAGCCCTACCACACCCACTGCAGGGCAAAGGCCTCTCCCATGTCTCCCCAATTAACCCTATCCTTTGCCAGCTGCATCCACCCTTTGCCTGCAAACTTCTTAATCTCATCCGCCCATCTAACCTTCTGCCGCCCCCTGCTACGCTTACTTTCTCTTGGAACCCACTCCGTTACCCTTAAAGACCAGCGGTTATCTTGCCTTCGCATTACATGCCCTGCCCAAGCCCATTTCTTTCTCTTGATTTCGACTAGGATGTCATTAACCCGTGTTTGTTCCCTCACCCACTCTGCCCGCTTCCGATCTCTTAACGTTACACCTATCATTTTTCTTTCCATGGCTCGCTGCGTTGTCCTTAACTTAAGCTGAACTCTTTTCGTTAGCCTCCACGTTTCTGCCCCGTAGGTGAGTACCGGTAAGATTATGCTGTTGTACACTTTCCTCTTGAGGGAAATTGGTAAACTGCCACTCATGAGCTGCGAGAATTTGCCATATGCGCTCCACCCCATTCTTATCCTTCTAGTTATCTCCCTCTCATGATCCGGATCAGCTGTCACTACCTGCCCTAAGTAGACGTATTCCGGCACAATTTCTAGGCTCTGGCTGCCAATTGTGAAATGTTGTTCCCTTGCTAGGCTGTTGTACATTACCTTGGTTTTCTGCATGTTAATTTTTAGACCCATCGATCTGCTCTGCCTGTCTAACTCGTTGATCATGATTTGCAGTTCACTTCCTGAGTGACTCAGCAAGGCAATGTCATCAGCAAATCTCAGATTATTTAGGTATTCTCCATTTATTCTTATTCCCAACTGTTCCCAATTCAGGCCTCGAAATACCTCCTGCAAACATGCGGTGAACAGCATTGGCGAGATCGTGTCTCCTTGCCTGACGCCCTTCCTTATTGGAATTTTATTGCTGACTTTATGGAGCACTATAGTAGCTGTGCAGTTGCTATATATATCTTCCAGTATTTTGACATAAGGCTCTTCTACCCCCTGATTACGCAATGCCTGTATGACTGCTGAGGTTTCCACTGAGTCGAATACTTTCTCGTAATCAATGCAAGCTATATATAGAGGTTGGTTATATTCTGCGCATTTCTCTATCACCTGATTGATAGCGTGAATATGATCTATTGTAGAATATCCTTTACGAAAGCCTGCCTGATCATTTGGTTGATTAAAGTCTAACGTTGCCCTGACTCTATTAGCGATTACCTTAGTAAATACTTTGTAGGCAACGAATAGTAAGCTGATCGGCCTGTAATTTTTCAAGTCCTTGGCGTCCGGCCCTCCAACGTCGGGAAACGATTTGGCGGCCGTCCCCACACTCCTTCGTTCTCCGCGTCCCCTCCTTTCGTCGGCTCCGATTACCACTGATGCTCCTTACGTGCTCGTCGACGTCGCCCTGCTTGACCGGCACGTAAAGGCCTTGGTTGACACTGGAGCGGCTGTCAATGTACTGCACAAATCGTTTGTTGCTAACGCGCCCCACCTGCTTCTGCCAGCCGCCAAAACCCGGCTCTTAGCTTTTAACGGCACCCCTGTGGAGCAAGTCGGACGTGTCGTCGTCAACCTGACAGCACGCGGAAATACCATCTCCACCGAGTTTGTTGTCGCAGACAGCCCTATTTGGCCAGTGGTCCTCGGGTGCGGGTGGTGCCAGCAAGCCGGAGTCGTCCTTAATTTTACTAGAACCAAACCACGGGCGAGCCGAACTCTCTGTGGGCCGGGCTGGCTTAGCCGGGTTTCCAGCCTCGGTGTCGCCCTGTGGCAGTCCCTGGTGTCGGCGACCAAGCGTGCCTCAGCATCTCTGCGTGACCTCGCGACGAAGTGGCCGTGTCGAGTCAAGCCGTTCGACGTCACTACCGTGACTGTGGCGTCCGCCGTGACCCTGCCACCGGGTGCGGCAACGTGGGTGTATGCCAAGCTTGACAGTCCGGTCACAGCAGACGTGCTGTTCGAACCCATCCGGTGTTCAGCTCCAGCCCGTCAGATGACCTCCCCTCGAAGCCTTCTGCCTGTGCTCAAAGGAGAGGCCCACGTATTTATACTCAACATCAGCAGCGTACCTCTCGCGCTGACTCCCGGCACGCAATTGGGTACAGCCTCAGTTTTGGACCCCGGGTCACCAGTGGCGTCTCTGCAACCTGAAGCCCCGCCTCGCCACCCTCCAGCGCCGGCGATCCTATCATGGGAAGAATTTAATTTTGGACCCAGCCTGACCTGCGCGGAGCTCGCCTCTCTGAAGACCTTGCTGCTCGAGCATCGCAGTTGCCTTGCTCTCAGCGCCGGTGAACTCGGGTGCACTTCCTGGGCTCAACACAGGATCAACACCGAAAACCGCGGGCCCGTTCATCACCAACCTCGCCGTGTAGCGCCAGCCGAACGGAGAGTCATCCAGCAGCACGTGTGCGACATGCTTGACCAGGGAATCATTGCCCCTTCTTGTAGCCCTTGGTCCTGCCCTGTCGTCCTTGTGCGCAAGAAGGATGGAACACTCCGCTTCTGCGTTGACTATCGGAAGCTAAATGCTATTACTAATTGCGACTTGTACCCGCTGCCTCGCCTCGACGATGCGCTTGACCGCCTGAAGGGGGCCCGTTATTTTTCCACGCTCGATCTGCTCTCGGGCTACTGGCAGGTGCCCGTTCACCCCGATGATGCGGAAAAGACGGCTTTCGTGACTCCCGACGGCCTTTACCAGTTCAACCGTATGCCCTTCGGTCTCTCGAACGCTCCAGCCACCTTCCAGCGTCTCATGGACCGAGTCTTAGGCCATTTAAAGTGGACTATGGCATTGGTCTACCTGGATGACGTAACTGTCTACGCGGCTACATTTGAAGAACACCAGAGACGCCTCAAACTCGTCCTCGAAGCCCTTGCCTCTGCTGGGCTTCGCTTAAAACCAAAAAAATGTTTCTTCGGTTTCGCGGAGGTGACGTACTTGGGTCACGTTGTGAGCCGGCATGGCATCCGTCCCGACCCTGCAAAGCTAAAAGCGCTTACAGCTTACGAAGCTCCCACCACCACCGTCGTTTCATTCCGGACTTTGCCAAGCGCAGCGCTCCATTGACCGCCCTGCTGAAGAAGAATGCACCGTGGAGTTGGACGCAGGCCCAACAGCTCGCGTTTCTTGACGTCAAGCACGCCCTCCTCGAGCCTCCTACATTGGCCCATTACGACGAATCGGCCCCCATCGTCCTCCACACGGATGCCAGCCAAGATGGGCTCGGCGCTGTCCTCCTGCAAGAAGACGAGTCTGGTGACCACAAAGTCCTAGCTTATGCCAGCCGCCAGCTTTCCGACGTTGAGCGCCGCCGCCACTCTTCAGAACTCGAGTGCCTCGCCGTTGTCTGGGCCGTCGAGAAGTTCCGTCCCTACCTGTACGGCCGTCACTTCACCATAGTCACGGACAATAGCGCTCTCACTTGGCTGCAGTCCGCCAAACATTTGAATGCCAAGATTGCACGCTGGTCCCTGCAACTTCAAGAGTACAATTTCACAATAGTGCATCGGCGCGGCTCTGCCCATCAAGATGCCGATTTCCTTTCTCGCTACCCTTGTTCCGTGACGGCTTTGACGGACCTGAGGACTGCACAAACGCAAGATCCCGCCATTGCTGCCATAATCCACTCCCTTGGCACCGCCGCCGGCGCAGGCCTCCGCCAACTACGCCGGGTCTATCGAATGAAGGACGACCTCTTGTGTCATGTGAAGCGGCTCCGTGGTCGACCACCCGTCTGGTTGCCAGTTGTGCCGGCAACATTGCGGTCGCAAATCTTGCGCGGCTTACACGACGCTCCCACGGCTGGTCACCTTGGTCGCGGCAAGACCTACGCACGAGTGTCGGAGCGGTTTTGGTGGCCTAATATGTCCGGAGATGTCAAGGAACACGTGGCGTCCTGCCAGACATGCCAGTACAGAAAACCGTCCACAGGTGTAACCAAGCCACCCCCGCAGGCTTTTTCGCCACCAAGTTCACCTTTCGAGCTGGTTGGACTGGATCATTTGGGCCCGTTTCCGAAGACGCGTGCCGGCAACCGGTATGTTCTGGTTGCGATCGACTACTTCTCCAAGTGGGTCGAAGCACTGCCCGTTCCAGACACGTCGTCCGCTCATGCCGTCGCGTTTGTGGAACAGCATCTCGTTCTTCGGCACGGTGTTCCCCGGCGCCTCATCACGGACCGTGGGAGCTGCTTTATGTCCCATGAATTCGAGCGAGCCCTCCGCTCCTTCGGCATTGCGCATTCCACTACATCCGTCAATCATCCGCAGTGCAATGGCCTCGTGGAGCGTGTTAACCGTACCCTCACGGATATACTCGCATCCTACGTCGCTCCGTCCCACACAAACTGGGATCGTTTTGTTTCTGCTGCAGCTTTTGCAGTCAACACTGCAGCGCAAGAAACAACGCATGTGACGCCGTTATCAGTCGTCTATGGCAGAACGCCCTCCATCCCTCTCGACGCGCAGTTGGGCCTTCCCCATCCTACTGCGTCACCAACTGAATCTGCTCAACGACTTCATTCCGCCCGCCTCGACGCCCAGCGCAACCTCCTCACGGCTCACGCGCGTGTGCAAGCGGCCAACGCGGCAGCACCACCACATGCCCCCTTCCGGCCCGGTGACTTGGTCCTCGTTGGCCGCACCATCCGTGCGACTGGCCGTGCCGCAAAGCTCTTGCCCCGATACCGCGGCCCTTACCGTGTCGTTGCCCGACTCGGCCCCGTGACATACCGCCTCGAAGACCTGCCAGAGCATCGACCAGGCGGTGTGCACCACATTTTCCCAGAGCATGTTTCAAACATGAAGCGATATGTCTACGGCGCCTGCGGTGACTCCGACTTAGCTACCGGGTCCTCATCCGTGCCGTCGTCGCCTGCTGGCTCCATGCCTTCCCCACGCAATGCAGTCCCATAAACGCATCGCCGCTCAATATGCATAAAACTCCCTGAAGTTAGCCTAACCGGTGTGGGACCTTCTTCGGCGACTGCAGACACCTTCGCCCAGCTCACACACTTCGAATTCAACGAAGAGTGTGACCGTTTCCTATCTGCGAGCCCACATTGCATCGCCCCAGGAAACCCTGCATCAAAGCACGGCCTGACTTCTCCGCCCCCCCCCCCCCCCCCGGTGGAAAGGTGATACGGGAATAAAAGAAGAGGCGGAGAGCGAGCGCGAGCGGCGAGCGCGCGGCTCTAGCACGAGGGAGATAGAACGAGAAAGCTTGGCCGCCGCCGGTCGTGCTTCGCCGGCTCTCCTCCGTACTGCTGCTATATTTCTCTGGGCGGGCCCGTGGCCACCCTGTGGCATCCCACACCGTAACAATATATTACTTCATTACGCCGATATCGCTTTTTACACGTCATGAATGATGTTATTTTTACCCTCATATACATCAGAACTTCCTTAAACGAGAGGCCTGCATAGATATCTCGAACGAATGCTAATTGCAAATGTGCGAAAATGTCAAGAAGCATTGTAATGAATTATTCTCTGCTCGAAGCCAATGGCCCTCGCCCTTTCTGCTATTGTTGTCAAACAAGAGGCCACCAGATTTCTCTGGAATGACTGTAGCCTCGTGCAAGTCTCTCTTCATGTTCAGGATTGTCGTAAGCGCATTAGGCCTCTAATATGTCAAGTTCCTGGTCACCTTTAAATTTTGCACGGCCGAGAGCGACCGCCATTCTCACCTTCGTTGACCGAGCGCTTGGTTTATCGCTGCGCCACCGAACTGCATGCTTTCTGTTGAGGGCATGTGTTAGCCCAATAAACAATTTTCGAGTTGGACGCAAGCTTCCTTGCCATGATTCTGACCTGACGAACGTTAATAGAACGTAACAGAAGCAACCAGTACAAGCTCCGTATGCTGCCACCGATATTGACGCGTTCTGAGTATTGCAATTTCAGAAAGTATGTATGTCCGATGAGTGACTTCAACTAACATAAAAAGCGCCATTTTTTGTTGTCCACGTATATTCAACCTGCGGCGTGTCCTGAAACTGTCTAAAATATTTGGTTTAGATACCATTCTAAAAGACTTCAGATTATGCACCTGAATGCTCAAGGCCCTCTATTCTCTAAAATTTCGGTACATTTATTAACATATAAGCATTTCAAATGTTCATTTTTAGTTCCTTACATTGTAAGCTAAGCCAGCTGGTATAACGCGCATTCCTGTGAAGTTCAGTGGAGCTCGGTTTAGTTGAGGGAAATCTTTTTTTGTGGTCCTACTTTGTTTCCTGAATGACATGAGGAAAGTTCATGCTCACGGGAGGTTTATCGAAAGCGATTACCAGGCTACAGATACGCAGGAGAATAATGCAATGCTGGTAGTCATCGCCTCTCAGGTAAGTCTGCTCGCTCGTAAAGGCCGACTTTATTAAACCAGTTGTTAACTAATTTTGCTTTGCTGGAAGTTAGTTCATGCTTGGAGTTGCTGTAAAGAGATGACTTAATTTTGTCGTTGTCATGGTATGGGACGGGCGGTCGTGAGAAGCCGCCAAACTTCAAAATGCCTTTCCAAGAGGAAATCTTGGACGTCGCGTGCTTGCAACGTGGTCTGCTCCTGCAGCAAGGGTAGGGTTTCATCTGTAAATGTTCCTTTAGCGTATGACAAGATGCGTTTTCCTGGGTGGCACCATAAATTCTTGCTAACGCCGCTGTTGTGCAATCTTATAGCAGCTGCGCTTGAAATTTCAATAGCTATATTTGCTCTACAGAATCCTTTACTCTTTGGAACTTGCCATCCAAGTATTACACGCCGCATATCATTCTACACACTCATATACATCCTGCCGGAAGTCGATCTATTGAAGCAGAAAGCCTTGCTTTTTAGCCAAATACAAGGGTAGAACGTGCTGACGTGTGTGCTCGAAGCATACGTTCGACCGTACACAGTTGGGCTCAAGCAGAGAGCGCGCAAACGTTAATCCTTTGTTTTAGATTTCTCCCAAAGCAAAGGGGCTGACTACGCGGTCTTTGCATAAATTGTAAGGGGCAGAATATGAAGGCTTGACGGTTACCACTGACGCGGGCCGAACTGGGAGCGAGCGCGCATTTTCCTTCGGAGTGAATGGCGGTCGCAGCGGCGGAGCGGTTAGGAGCGGTGGGGCAGTGGCAACCCCACCGAGCCGCGGCGGGAGGCGGAAACAGACCCCATTGCGAAGGCCGTAAGAAGAAAAAGCGAAATTAATTTGGATTACCTCAGCTGATCCAGGATGTACAAAGCGAAAGATGTCGGCGTTCACTGTGTTCTTTGGCGTTGGCGTTGACAATGTTCTAGACGGCGATGGCTTTGAGGAAAGGAGCATAACTGGCTCCTGGACATGCAGACGCCTAATTCGTGCTTTGATACATGTGGAAGTGGTGAGATAGAGATGTGGCCTGAATGCATTACCGCTGATAGCGTTGTGGCTGACATGCGGCACTGCGGCAATAGCTAGGTCGGAGCGTTCATTTGGTGATCAATCTCTCGCGATCAACCATTAACTGCATGTCACCTCCCATGGTGGCAGGGAGGGCGTTGCCTATCCAGTGTGCGGAACGCAATCAAAGCAGCCTTTTGCAGTTGGACCCCAACGCCACGTACATGAAATCGAGATTGAGGTCTAACCTGACACACGGAGCCGGTTGTGCGCAC
The DNA here is from genome assembly GCF_052857255.1 of Amblyomma americanum. NCBI lineage: Eukaryota > Metazoa > Arthropoda > Arachnida > Ixodida > Ixodidae > Amblyomma > Amblyomma americanum. Next base: position 158,162,860 of record NC_135503.1, read on the forward strand.
TTCCTTTCATGAAAATGAACGGCCTTTGCAAAGTTGTCAACGAAAATGAACTCTATGAACGCCGTCGGCTCCCTTGATTTGTTTGGTTTTTGAAGAAAGGAAATGGCACAGTAACCGTCTCACATATCTCGGTGGACACCCGAACCGCGCCGTAAATGGAGGGGTAAAGGAGGGAGGGAAAGAAGAACGAGTAAAGTGAAAATTGAAAGATGGATTTTGGGGAAAGGCGCGGCGCTGAGCACCGGCGGAACACCTGTGGCTCGGTGCTACTAGTGGCGCATGCGAAGTATTGACTAGGGAGCGAGAGAGAGATAGAAATATCCATGGCGAGGCACGCGTTGCGACGTCATGTGCCCCCTCGAAGTACCGCCATGGCGAAATCGCAAGTTCGCGGCCAGTAAAGCTCTCGCTTTGAAAGCGCGCGCTCCCCTCGAAATCGGTCGTGCCTAAGGCGACCAAACACAAAGAACTATCGACAGGGTGGCTCCTTCGAAGGTACCCGTTTTCCCCGTGGGTCGCTTGGCGGCGCTGGCCTACTCCCGCTATGCAGCATTCATTGTCTCAAAAGTGAATGGTCAACTTGTTGAATTGCTGACACACAGGAAGGTTTCTACCAGCCAACAGCCCTCGTTCGCAAACAGCGTTTTACTTTCCTGCTCTGCTGACTGAAGGGGTTAGCATGAGGAGAGATGAGTCAGTACTCCGCTATATTCGTTTTCGAAAAGGTGAGGGGGGTCGCCTGTGAAAGATGTGGTTGTGAGGAGACCATCGCTCATCTTTTCTGTGAGTGCCCTGCATTTGCAAGTGCAAGACATACGCTGTGTTGTGTCCTGGACCACCTCGATCCTCACCCATTAACAGAGCAAAAGATCCTCGGTCCGTGGCCACCGCAGTCGACTGCCCTCAAGGCATACAAGGGACTCTGTCTACATGAGAGCGACTGGATTGAGTGACAAATTGTGACAGCGTTGTGCTTGTGTGTGTGTTATGCCTTTTTCTCCTTCTCTATTCCTCCTTTTAGTCCCCTAATTCCTCTTTCCCAGTGCAGGGTAGCCAACCAGAACCCGTTTCGGGTTAACATCCCTGCCTTTCCGTCCTCCTCTTTATCCATGCATGAGGGGGGCTGCCCCTATTCTGCGGGAACATGAAGCCCGGATGGTCACCGCGAGCTTTCAAGATAGAGTGTAAAAAGTAGTCTTCGAAAGGTTGCAATGATGTATCGGGTACCTTGACGAGTACCTGTCTCTACCCACTCTTCACATCCTTTCAACGAGTTATCTCTCATAGAGATAAAGGGACATCTCCCCTCTCATTTTTCGAAAAAGAATTCGAGATTACCGTCTTTAAGCGAGAGTTTTCGGCTGACAAATTGTAGAGGACGCTCGATATTCTGCAAGTGTGCTCTAAGGGCCCTTTTTGGGCGCACGAGCCCAATGTCGGCGCTCTTAGCATACGACAGAACCAGTCTACGCATGCGCACTGTAGGAGACGCCACCGAACCTCGGTGAGGCGCCGACATCTACCCGTGCTGGACATCGGCGCCCGCTCAGGGGTGCTCGCGCACGAATTGGAAGCGGGGTCCGGTTTACGACAGTTGGAGTACAGCGGTGCTCTTGGCGCTCTTGGTGTTTGTGCTAGCCCTTCGTCTTGTGTCCCATTCGTGTTGCGCTGAGAGCGAAAATGAACACTTACCAACTCGCCCAAATTTCCGCCTCGCTCTTGCTGACTTTTTCATGGCTTGAAGCTCTTCCAGGCTCAAAGAACTTTTCTTCGTGGTTTAAGCTACACTACGCCAGCTGTTCGAGCCTTCAGCGTGGCACCCCTTGAGCTCCGTGGCGGCGCCGTGGTCATGTGGTTGGTCACGTGGTGCGGAGCAGCTGCTGCGGCCGGTAGTGTTCCTTCCATATATGCTCCCGCAGGGAGCAGAGTTTCGGGACTGTTTTCACAGCGCCGCTCGTAACACTAATCGCGGTGCGGCGATCACACGATCCCACTGGCGTATTTTGTTCCAACTCGTGTCGACTCATGCCCAGCATATGAACCGGACGGGGACAGCCCCTCCTATCTTGAGCACAGCCTGCTTTGTTATCCTACGGTGGGAGGTATTGTGAAGCCCCCACCATGACGAGGATGGGGCCAGGGGCTCTCCATCATGAGTGCAGTCTGCTTTCTGGTCGGACTAAGGGGATATTGTGAAGCCCCACAGGAATGACAAGGGGTGCCTCTAAATGGCCTTCTCGTGAGCCTCCTGCCACACGAGAAGCTGCTTTCCCGCAGAGCTTGGAACAAAATGGTGGACCCTCGCGCGACTCTTCTCCCTGCGGGAGCATATAGAGGAACACCTGCTGCCGGCGGCGCGGCGCGCCGGCGAAACTGAGCTGCAACAGCTGTGCGCATGCGCCGTGTCCTGTGGGGGGAGTGGAGAGGGAAAGAGGGAGAGTGAGTGAATGCACGCCCAGGGAAGATGAATGAACGCCCAGCGAAGCAGAGCTGCGAAAGATTGACTTTGCAACCCGACGGAGCGAGTTCCACTCGGCCAGACGTAGCTCTCGCGTCACTCCAGGTTTAACCAGAGCGAAACCACAGCCAATTTTTCCTCCTCCTCTATCGGCTCCAGAGGAGGCGCCAGTCAGCACCAAGAACATGGACTGCCAAACATGCCTCTGAAGCCGTTTTGTGTTGCTCAGTACTCGATACACATGGTCTTTGCCTGTACGGCGTGTATTGGCGCCTGAGAGGCTAGGCAAGGACTGAATTCGCTTTCAAGAAAAATGGCTGTTGGGCAAACTAAGAGAGGAGGCTTCCAGAAAAAAGCGACTGGCTGTTGTTTTTTCTGAGCGAGAACCTTAGGATGTGCGCGTATCAAATTTTTGCTTTGCGAACCGAATATTTTCGAACTATTTTGAATATGAAGGCAAGCAAAAAATATTTATTCATCTTTGTTTAGCAAATGACTTTTCCTGTCCAACCTAATCGCAAAGTTCTTGTTGGTTGTTAAGGCAGTATGGTGAATCACCGAATGTGTACAAAAATTTGCACACAAAACAATGACAGTAGGCACACTCGTACATGCATATTATGCAAAAAATATGTATACATAATGAGCAAATATGAATACAACTAAAAAAAAAAGAAAACCAAAAGTGAACAGAGGACATCATAACAGGTTGAAATGAGCGATATGTAAACAAATATAAAATCTGAAGCAAAACAGGGAGAGTAGAATACAGCATGCAAGAGGCCATCAGTGATTTATCTGCAAAGATAAGCACCATTTTCTTATTGATTTAGCCATTTTACGCTTACTTTTGAAGCTGAAAAACTCTGCGGCAAGTTTATTGAATATTTGTGGCAAATACTATCTCCTTATCTTTGTCGCAAAATGTGTAAAGCACCGTGGCTTAATGTAAGTGTATGTTTCTTAAGGCATCGTTTTTCTTGATGGGCATTTTGAAAGAATTTGTAAAGTAATGCGGTGTGAGCACTTTGTAATAAAATAGTTCCCGCATTTCTAGTACGCCTATTCTGCTGTTTTTTTCTCCTTATTAACCTCCTCCAGCAGTGTACTATAATTTTAGCTGTTTATAATTATTTTAATTATTCGAGTTATGGCTCCCATTTTGTGATCAGAGCAAGTTCTATAGAATGTTATGCCGTAGGTTATAATAGATTAAGCAAGCACCTTCAATATGATGCGCTTTAGTTGCATCTATGTCTTACCTCTGAGGTTGTACATCATCACGGGCACGGCTCTAAGCCTGTTACATATATACTGCACACGATTATTCCATATTGCATGGTCATCAAATATTATTCCGAGATATTTAAGCGAAGGTGCAAATGGTATGACATTACATGTGCACGGATCACAATGCGAGCCATGTAAAAAAGTGACTCATTTAGGGACATTCGCTTGTGCAGGTTTCTAAAACAGAGAAGCTTCGTTTTTGTCGATTTAAATATATTGAATTTTGGACAAGCCAGTTTATCACCTTGCACATATCCTGCTGAAACCTTTTGCTCTCAGAGTGAAGATCAGTGAATGCTATTGCTAGTGCTCTGTCATCTGCATACTCAAAAATTCTTGAGGTTAATTTTAAAAAACCGACTGCAGAGACGTACATATTGAATAGCAATGGGCCCAGTGTACTTCCTTCAGGAACACTAAATTTTATCGCCTTAAATAACTGTATTTGTCATCAGTTCTAACACACTGTGATCTGTCTGTGAAATATCCCTGAAGGAATTGGTGGACTCGTCCCTGAAATCCATGTTTTCCAACTTCTGCAACATTATTACGGGATCAATAGTATCCAAGTCTTTAGATAGGTCTAGAAATAGCACTAATATAAGGTGATTGTTTTCTATTTCGATGTTAACGTAAGCCGAGAATTCTAAGAGCGTAGTTCTATTCCGGACCTTTGTAAAGCCGTATTTTGCTGGGTTGTAAGAATATTTCTTGCAAAACGACTGCATAACGGATGCCACGTGTTTTTCCTGTATATGCGCAAAATCAGATAAAATAGAAACCGGTCTGTAGTTTGTGTAGTCATTTTTCTTTCTGCTTTTATACACAGGCCTCACTATTGATATTTTCAATTCTCTGGGCATTATCCCGGTTTCTAGTATGCCGTTTAGTATTTTGAGAATCACACCTTTTAATGTGCTATAGTATCTGTACACATCGCGGTCACGGATATTATCAACGCCAGGTGGCTTGAACATCTACATATAAGCCTTTGTTAACTCGGGAAGGTACGCATTTTGTGCGCATGTACATATCGGCTTGTATTCTAGATGTTTTGTGCCATGAGCGACGCGCAGCTAATCTGTTGGGTGAATAATGTGTTGTTAAACAGTTCACACAATGACCGTGTTTCTTCCTTCCAAAAGTTTTTTCGATCGTCTCCTGAATCGTAGCCTGTTTGCAGCAAGACTTTCATTTGAGCTAGTTGGTTGTAGCTTGACATGGGTTACGCAAAAAGCGTACAGGCGCTAAAAGACGAAGACAAGCACACTCAAGACAGGACAGGCATGGTTTACGCAAAAAGCGTACAGGCGCTAAAAGACGAAGACAAGCACACTCAAGAAAGGACAGGCGCCTGTCCTGTCTTGAGTGTGCTTGTCTTCGTCTTTTAGCGCCTGTACGCTTTTTGCGTAAACCATGTAGCCTGTTTGACTCGGCCCATTAAACTTTTGCTAATTTCTATGTCTTTTTAAAGCGAAAGCTTTACTACTCCAGCCAGCGAGCCATTTCGGCTCGTCGCGCACTTCAGCCGTATGCCGTGTGCCGTATGCAGTGTGCTGTGGCCGACGAACGACCTGGAGCCCCCGTTCCCTAGCAAAGCCGCAGCCGCGCTCGAACACATGGGCTACGCTGGGGTAGAGGAAGAGGAGGTGTCGCCTCGCAGTATATATATATATATATATATATATATATATATATATATATATATATATATATATATATATATATATATATATATATATATCTGCGCTTTGCCTCAGTGTACTGTAGTCGTTATGGAGGGCGCGAAAGAGACGCAACAACGACAGAACGAAGAGAGGAAGAGACAACGCGCTCAAGAGACGTCAGAAGAACCCGCCAAACGACTCGAGAAGCGTCGCAAGGAAGATGCGGCTAAAAGAAGTCGTGCCATGTCCCGGAGTGACTCTTAAACTGCCGAAGAGACTGGTTTGAGTGCTCGAGAGTGTCGGAATGAGACGCTGCATAGACGACGTGCTAAGGAAAGAAAGCTTTCGGAATTGAACTAGGGTTAACCAGAGCTAAACCACAGCCACTTTTTTTTTCATCGTGCCTGTTCAGTGCAAACTGCTGGAATAAGTATCTTCTTTTAGCCAGTATCATTTTGGCTGTTACCAGATTTCGCAATGTGCGAAATTCTTGCCTAAGTGCGGTGTTTTCAGGGTCCTTTCTGCACTTCTGCCAAGGTTTATCCTTTAAGTAACGCAACTCCATGATTTCCTGCGTTATCCATGTGGTTGTCTGGTTTTCCGTGTATAATATTTACCTAATTACATGGGGTCGCGTATATTATGCGGAACTTTGCAAGAAATTTATTTTACAACGTCAAGTGATCTAGAGAGAACATAGCATCCCAGCTTGCGTTCTGAATGGCATTGTCTACATTTCTGTCGTCTAAAATTTTCCTGCCTATAGGTGTTATGTTGGCATTGCCTTCTTGGTTGAAAGTTTCTGTCATGGTTACAAGTGCCACAATGTAGTGATCTGCGAGTTTCATTTTGAATTACTCCTGAAGTGCAGTGCTCGTCTGCCATGCGGACGGCTATATGGTCGATGCGCGATGTAGTTATCTCGGAACCTAAAAATTCCTCCCTAGTGTATTTGTTAATAAGGTTAACTAAGCCAAATTCAGCCAGTAGATCTAATAGTCTCTGACTACCCTTTCTGACTCTTACGTTATATCTATATTTAAATCCCGCGCTGAAATAAACTGCTTCTCATTAATATATGTTTTTACTAGTGAGCTAAGTTCTTCCAGCAATAAACTAATGTTCTTGCTGAGTGGACCGTATATTGTACAGTGTAAGTTTTATTCATTTTGTTAAGAGAAACAACAACCCTTTCTGCGTTGTTTATGGATACCTGAATTTCGTATGACAGCCAGTTATCGATAACAAACACGGTCACCCCTCCTCCTTTTTTGTTTTCTCGACACCAAGTGTAACGAGAGTACCCAACAAGGCTGTAAATGTTTTGTCGAGTTGCATAGAGATTATACTCTGTTAGGACAATTACGTCTTCCTTCTTCTGACGGCTATTTACATAAGCACATAACTGATCCTAGTTTCAGGGAGCCGAGCGGAGCGGAAGCGCTTCACATGGGCTCTGCGAACTTCCTGCTGTATTCAACCAATTACCCTTCATAGGGCCCGATATTCCTCTCTCGGGCTTTCGTGAACACCCAAGGGACCTTTGCGAGGACTTCTTTAACCGTGAGCAGGCTGTATTTTGCACAAGCACCTTACGAAGACCTCCGAGACGGAGTCGCCGCACAAAGCCTAATCCCCCTCGGCGGCGCAAGGCGCAGCGGCGTTCCACGTCAACGCATCATATGACCAACGCCGCTGCCTTCCCATCCAGCCACAGCGGGCCGTGCTCGCTGCCCACGGCACCGGAGGGACTCCACGAACTTGCCGACATGAAAAATCAGGACTCCACACCCGCAATTTCTACCCCCCCCCCCCCCCACACACACACCGGAGGGGGGCCTACCGCAAGGGACGCAGCAGGGGGACCCGTACTCCGACTCGTATTCCAACTGCACGGCACGAGACATGACTGAAGCCTGCCCGAAGGCCACGCCATGGTTCAGGATGACCGACGCATGAAAAAAAAAAACGATTTGAACCTGTAACGGAGGCAGAAGCAAATACACCTGCGGAAAGGTCACGACCCGCACGCCCCGTAAATTACCTAGGCAGCCGCATGATGATTACAAGGTTGCAACACGTCTACGCTGCATAACAACTCCGGTAGGTCACTACTTGCTGCTTTGCAACTTAAGCTCAGCCGCCAATTAACCCACGATGCCAGGGTCAGAGTAAAGCCGGAGCAAAACATCGCTATTCTGAGCACCCCGGATCCGGACCTCACTGAACAGATACGCAATATCCAGGCAATCAATCTAGGATGAAAGGAATATTCAATGAATGCTTATGCAGCCTCACCAGACAACTCACTTGAAGGCATCATTACCGTCGCCCTACCTATACTAACAGAAGAAGAATATCTAAACTGCACGGAAACATATCCCCAACAAATAAACATCATTCAAGCAAGGCATTTCGGCACAAAGGGGGAATGTCTGTATACCTTTGAATGCAAAGCAGTACCACGGTTTGTCTACCTCAGTGGCATAAAATACAGGCGCAAACCATTCCGAACAGTGATGCAGGTCTGTGCATGCTGCCTGAAAACAGGACACCGTGCTGACACGATAACAAAAACCACACGGAAAAGCACAGTAAGGACACAGTGAACGCCGTACATAAAGGTTTGGAGCCTAGTAGTACCAAGACGGACGCCACCGAGCCACGGGCCTCTACCTCGAAAGCCAGCGAATCCGCAGCCCGCATCCAGGAGACCCAGGAGACGCAGTCACTCCGGAACGCTACACTCGAGAAAGGAGCCGAACCCGCTAAAAAGGGTGAGTGGTCCGTCCAAACAGCGTCCACTAGTATCCCTTATCCAACCCTTAACCCAGCTATTACATCTCAAAAGGCGGTAAATCAATGCATACGTTCCGCTGAAGTTTGCTCAGAAATCACTAGTATAATCAACACTATAGCTGCTGAACAACTCGGAGCGATGCAGCAACAGCTCATACAAGCCCAGGCGCAACTGATACAGTCCATGACTGACAGAATAGAAGCTACGATCAACGCACGCTTGGAAAAGCATGAAGCCGGCATCAACAAGCTTTTAGAACTTGTACTTCATCACGAATTGCCTAGCAAGCAGCGCGCAGTTCAACCCGATGCCTATCCTAATATAGTATCTTCAGACCAGCAACATGGCACAGAACGATAGCACACGAAAAGGTCCGCGGCGACATCAGTCCACTACACCAACAGAATCAATTATTGGCAATGGAACTGTCGCAGCGCACGCCAAAAACAAGCGCAACTAGCAGCATATATTGCACACTCCCCTAATCCCGCCTTGTCATTGCTCTGCAAAAGATGGCAATAAATAGCATTCATATCCGCGGTTATCACACGGCAGCCCTTAAACCACGTACAGCAATCCTGACACTCGCATCCATGCCAGCGCTAGACCGCACACCGACAAAAACGCCCGACAGCAGGGGCACTCAATATACCGTGATAAAGCTCAGCTCACCCGGGCACACAAATGGCATCACTATTCTTAACATATAGAGCTATCCCAAAGATAAAGGCAAAGTTATTCCGGGCATCCTGGGCTCCTTTCGTTCCTCAAAGTTCCTTGTGGAAGGTGACTTTAATGCACGTCACACCCATTGGGGATACACCTCGGATGCCGCCAAAGGTAACATAATTTCTACCGCAATGGCTGATTACAACCTTGGCCTGATCACAAACCCCACCGTACCCACTCGCATTGGCACAAGTGTCACCCGCGACACCACACCCGATCTCACATGGGCCACCCCGAACATAATCTTTAAATCTCACATGGTGCTCCAAGACAGCCTTGGGAGTGACCATTTTCCAGTCTCCACTACTAGTCCTTACGATTTCAAGATTTTCAACTCTCGTTCACAGCTTCTCACTGACTGGGATAAATTGCGCTCATACCTGACAGCTGATTCTACCGAACACTGTACTGTCACCGACCGGACAGACCGTCTGGTGGAGGCTAACCAGGCGAACAGCAAACGCATTAAAAACACCCCTACGGCACCGCAGGTTGATCCGCATCTGGCTCATCTATACGAGGCCCGAGAGAGACTTCTCAAGCGCTGGCGTCACCAGCGACACAATTGTAAATTGAGACTCCACATAGCCACTCTCACTCGCGAGACAGAAGAATACGCGAACACGCTAGCCCGCGCACATTGGGCAACCTATTGCAACGACCTCAAGTGTGCATTAACCTCTGAACGCACGTGGTCCCTCCTACGCGCTCCCTTAGATCCAAAAACCACTAAATCTTAGACACAAGTAAACACACAACGTCTAATACAACTAGAGCTCCAAAAGGGCACATACGTAATTGGTCAACTACGGGAGACTTATACATTCACATCCCTTCAGTCAGCAGATCCACTCAATCTATCTCCACCTAACCCGGAACTTGATCCCGACATCGCCTTAAAGAGGTGGAGACACCAAATTACAAGGTTGTGCAACGACTGTCATACATTTCCTTGCTATGTGAGCACCATAGGAGCCAAGTATTAAATTCAAGGAAGGACTAAAATATATTTCAATCTCATTTTAAAGTTTGTGAAAATACTCGCTCTTGGAAGTCCGGCCCATCTCTTGTGCATCAACGTGACGTAGGGATGAAGAAAACATATCAGGTACTTGTTACGTCATTGCATAGTTTTCTGACGTAGGGGCAAAGTTTTGCGGTTTTGCGGCCTAGCAATCTCGCTCGCAAATCCTCCTTTTCCTAAACGCTCATGACTGCGGCTCACGACCAACTAGTCAACGCATGCTGTTGTAGCGAGCCCGCCAGTCACGCAGTCCTGCTGGCGTTTTAGTTAACGTGCACAGTGAGCTTCTAGGCACATCAATCGCCATGCCTCCATTTTCGTGCGTTGTTGACATTTGTCTCAGCAAGTCCGGCACCGAAGCGGCGTTTCGTAAATTTCCTCGGGATGCCGCACAGAAACAAGTCTGGATAGGTTTTGTGCGCACAGCTGGGCGCCACTATTGGACTCCGAGCAAGTATACAGTGTTATATGCTCGCTACACTTTTAAAACAGCAGCTACGAGTGCAACGCGGCATACCTCAGTGGCTTCGGAATTCGAGAAAAACCTTTCCTGAGCCCTAGCGCCATGCCAACGTTGTACTACCTCGCAGCAGCGCTGCGTCTTCTCGCTGCGGAGAGCTGACAGAGCCGACCAACAGTCCCAAAGCGTCAGGTGTGTATCGTATGCTTTCTCAATGATGTCTGTTGGCGTGCATGTTCGTGCTGCAGCGTCAGCTTGTGCAAAATGTTTGCGCAGTGCGTCGTCGCTGGTGTCAGCGGGCTTCCTGACTCATGTGAGTACGCGGACATAGACGAGACTCCAGACTTCTCGTCTTCGAGCACACGTTGGCATTTTTCGATGATCTGGTTTACTTGGGTGTTCTGATGTTGCCGGAGATTGATGTTTTGGTCAGCTGCTTATCTAAAGATCACAGTAGCCCCGAAAACGCACAAAAAGCAAGCGAAATAAATGGTGCTGAAAACTGGCGTGAACGCCGCGACTTTACCAGAGCTTCGTATGAAGATGGCCTCGCTGTTTCTACCTGTGCCCAACCACCGGCTTCAGCTATTGCGCTGTGCGCGGGAAGCCATCGCAAGCGCTACGGTTAAATAAAATGGACCGCCTTCGATCCCAAAAATCAAAATTTTTCATCTTTTCCTCTCTATCCGAACCGTATTTTGGTAGTACATGTAGCAGATGGTAATACAGAGCTTAGCACTGCAGTGCATTAATGCAGCAGAAATTGCTCCTGACATTGTAACCATTGCTACTGAGCTACTGTAAGGTTAGTCTCCAGCATTTCTAATTGGGTGCAATAGGTATGAACGACTGAGAGGAATTTTGATAGAAAGAGTGGTTCGAGAGTTTAGTTTTGAAAGTGCAGTGCGCCTAAGGGCAAAAGAAATGAGCCAGAAATCCGGGCAGCGTCAGCCTTCTCAGTCTCGTACAGCACAACCTGGGACACCTTTGAGCACATCTGGGAATGGCTTGGCGTACTAGGAAGCCTGTTAGTCGTGTAGCGCTACTTTCATTTTGTGCACTTCATAGACTAATTGTTCACTAACAAAGCGCAGAGTTGGACATTATGTCTGTGCGATGCACTCCAGTATAGAGTTTGGAGGTTTGTGCTCATTGTTTTTGAAACACACCGATTGCCGTGCCTGCAGTTTCCTTTCTTGTTGACTTCTAACTTAGCAATCCAGGCATTTAAGTAGCTTTGTACAAGTTTCCATAAAGGAACCACAGTGTTATTGGAATACCAGCATTAGGTGCTCACTGTGAAACTTAAAATGATCCTGTACAAGACGAGAAATGCAGAGTAAAATTTGGTGTCAGGAATGGTGTTAGAAATCGGGTGAAAACATTGTCAGTTAAGGCATTTAGGTATCAATAAAAACAACCTGCACTCAAAATGGAAGGAAAGGAATACAAAACTAGTTTGGGGTCAACTGAAACAGAAGTAAAGAACTTTAAACAGAGGCAGAAAGGAAGGCTGTGGGCTTGTGTAGGAAATAGAAAAGGAAAATTGCGAAAGAATCATTCCATGATAATTCCGAATACTGAGCCCTACTGTTTCAAAGGGCAATCGCGGCTACAGAAAGATAACTAGTTAAGGAAATTCAAGGTGACTTAAGAAAACGAATGGTCTATCTTCCTAGGATGTGGCAGTAGTCATCCAGAATTGATACATGCACAGGCTTCAGAAGTAATGAAAGTAATGTGAAACGTCCATCATTGACATTAGCCAGAGACAGTTGCAAGATTGTCGGCTTAAAAGCAGTGCAATAACCTAGTGATACAAGATCAAGATTCAGATTTGAGATAGCTCAAACAATTGCGAAATTTCTACTTGAAATAAAAGTCGCACAGATTGATTGGCTTAGAATTCAAAAAATACAAAACATAGTGGCACCCACTACCACCCTGTTTCAGTGAAGGTCCTCGGAAACCATCGATTCATGCATTGTTTCCTTCTACATAACAAGTCTTCTGATACATCGGTTTTGGGGCAAGCACTTGACAAACAGGTTGTATGACTGTCTAGCATAAGTTTGTCGTGGCCTATTTGTATAAATGCCTGTTTGTATACTCTGAAGCCTTGGCATTAGTTTCCATGCACAATTTTGTTCATTTTATTTCGATTTTAGCACTTACCCATGGCCAAGCAGCACCGGTTCTCACAGTGCCAGCATAACCTGCACCTACCAAGTCTGATGCACAGGTTCAATGCAGAGCCCCAGTGACATGGAAATCTGCGCAGGTGGCATTCATGCCTAAAACGAAAGGTGTTGGTGTGCAAACAGGGCATGCAACACAGGAAGATGGTATGTGTGCAAAGGAGTTCTTGTCTCCTTTTTCAAAAATAAGAAACATATTGTAATGCATGCATTGCGACTTTGTGAGCAGTTGCTGCTGTTAATCTCTGTAACAGTAGCACTAATTATACACTATTGTGCCATTACATGTGATTTTCAAACGTATCATTCTCTGTGTTCTTGGGAAGAGTACTAATGATATAGTCATTAGCCCGGCTGCTGACCCGAAATAGACGGTTTCGATCCGGGCCTCAGCGGTCGCATTTCGATGTAGGCGAAATGCTAGAGGCCCATGTACTGTGAATTGTCGGTGCACATTAAACAACTCAAGATGGTCGAAATTTTCTGGAGTCCTCCACTGCGACGTTCCTTATAGCCCGAGTGGTTTTGGGACGTTAAACTCTATAAGCCAAACCAGCAAGTACACTAATGTGAGGTCTTTTTTTGAATCCGTTAACAATTATGTGAATAGTTTTTTGAACAGCACTCTTCTCGGAGAGAAGCGTCAAGGTCGTTTACTGTTGGCTAGTCAGGCATAAGTTTCTTTTAAAGTAGCTGTAAGCGAGCTAGTTATTCAGTTGATCATTACAGGGAGCAGCCTCAGCAATAAAAGTTCAGTGTTTTGCCCAGGAGTTGGAAGCCTTTGTACTATGCCTCAAGAAAAAGAAATCATATGATTCTGTAGTGTAAATCTACAAGTATGCACACAATAGGCTGGTTTCTTTGCGCTGAACAGTCGATGTACACATATGTAATGCATCTCTGATACTGGACACACGCACTGCTCATCTGTGGTACAACTCTGCCATTTTGGCCGACTATTTTCACAATGTTTGCAACTGTACATTGCTCTTAATTCTCCTCCCAATATCAGAATCTCAGACAGACTTCACAGTTGCCGATATTATGCTGCAAGAGGACACAACTCTGAGATGTTCGACGCCAAACTGGGATGATTTGTCTGCAACATTCGAAGAGAATCTTCATGAGAATACTTACCAACCAAGTTTGAACACCTCAGCAGTGTAAGTGTACTAGTAAGCAAGGCCTAGGCACACATATAAAAGCTCAGCAGCATGTAGGTATCTTCGTTAATGGCGAAATTTGCTTCAGTAGAACCTGTGCGTAACATCAACAAATAAATATTTTTGTAGTAGCACCTGATGGTGGTCCTTCTTTAGGGTTTAGGTAGTTGAACATTGAGCATATTGTTTCATTATTTATATGACAATAATAAACTGCCTGCAGGTTTTCCTTTGAACCATCACCACCTCGGAGGTTCAGTGTTTGTGAGGACTGCTTTCTGCAACTCACCAATCTCTGCAGGAAGTGCCATCACCCAGCATATTTTTCACTGAAGGTGTGTAACTGAGTCTCACTTATCCATTGCAGCAGTTGCAGTAATCTTTTCTCAGTTGATAACAGTAATATGCTAAATATGTTGTTTTATATCTTCCTGCGATCATTGTTTAATCTTGCCCTATGTGTTTTTCCAGGTCATCGGCTCTCTTGTTGTGGTGACACGTCCAAATATGCACAGCACAAAGTGGTATAGACAGCCAACACAGAGGCAGATTGGACTTGGCAACGTGCTTCTGGCCGCTGCCATTTTGTTCACAGGATGCAGCCCAACGCAACCCCTGCGACTCGTGGAGAATGCCGGCATCTGCTCCTTTTCAAAGCGCACTTAAGACAGTATCCAAAAGGACATCTTGTTCCCAGCCGTGTATAAGGTTTGTGTGCTTAATTTATAAATGCCTGGATTTCTGCTATTCTAAAAATGTGGACATTATATTGTCACGGGTCGTTCAGACGACGCGGGTCGAAGACACAATGGGGGACCAGGACCACAGGAGCAGGCGCTAGAGACAGGCCAAGCGGTCACGGCCGGGTTCACGAGCAAGTTCTGCCGAGCTTTTACCTCTTAACCGTCGATCGGCGCCCCTCTGGTTGAAGATGACGTTAAGTGCAAAATCAAGAGAGAACAATGACACACACGACACTGCTCCCATCCCGAAAGGCGCATCGTCCCGATGCGCAGAGAGGCAAAATTAAGGCTGACAAACATGTGTAGAGCGCGAAGAGTTAGGCCACGTGCTCCGAGCGGTCACATTATGCTTTCAGGCGAGCTACGTGAGCAACTTCGAAGGTCGGCGGGCGGCGGGACGCCCGCGTTACGATCGGCTGCACTTCGTAATTTACGGTGAATTACTTCGTACGGGCCAAAGTATCGTTTCTAGCTAAGACCACGGCGTCGAATTGGAGTCCACATCCACACTCGATCACCAGGATTGAACGGAACATCACGGCGGTTTTGGTTGTATCGGCGAGCATCGACTTGCTGGAGGGCTTGGATGCGAAGGCGGGCCAACTGTCGGGCTTTTTCCGCAAGTTGGGCGACGAGTTGAGCATCGGGGTGAGCGTAGACGTATGGCAGGTGAGGCAGCATAGCGCCGATCATAGTAACGAATTCCCGGCCATGCACCACGCGAAATGGCGAAAATCCGGTCGTTTCTTCAACCGCAGTGTTGTACGCAAAAGTTACGTACGGTAACACTTCGTCCCAGGTTCGGTGCTCGATGTCGACATACATTGAGAGCATGTCAGCCAATGTCTTGTTAAGGCGCTCGGCCAGGCCGTTTGTTTGCGGGTAGGATGCGGTAGTTTTGCGGTGGGCGGTGTGGCTTAAGCTCAGTATCTGTGAGATAAGTTGAGTCAAATGCGGCACCACGATCAGTGATAACGACGTCTGGGGCACCGTGTCGAAAAACGACGGACTCGACGAAAAACTTTGCCGCACCCAAACCCGTTGATGACGGCAGAGCGCGTGATTCGGCATACCGCGTGAGGTAGTCCATCGCAACAGCGATCCATCGGTTGCCCGATTGCGACTTTGGAAAAGGTCCGAGTAGGTCCATACCGATCTGCTGGAACGGACTGAGCGATGGAATGATGGGGTGAAGGAGTCCATCAGGCTTCACGGGTGGAGTCTTCCGCCGCTGACACTCTCGGCAGGTCCAGGTGTAATGGCGAACGGCCTTGTCAAGTTGTGGCCAATAGTACTTCGAACGTATTCGCACGAGCGTTCGACTGATCCCCATGTGTCTCGAGGAGGGGTCATCATAAGACGCTTCTATAATTTCGTCGTGTAGATCAGTGGGCACAATGAAAGGCCATGACCTCGGGCTCAGGGCAGAGTTCTTATAAGGAACGTTGTCTCGAAGGCATAAATTACGTACTATGCGTACAAAAGGACGAGGAACTACTCCTCCTTGACCCTTCAAATGTGAGATACCGTTGCGAAGGTGGGGGTCGAGTCGCTGCCGCGCCGCCATATCGTCGGTACTTAGAGCTCCTAAGATGTCATAGTCGTCGTCCGTGTCAGCAGGCGCGGATTCAACGGGAGCGCTGGAAAGGCAGTCGACACCAGTGCGTCTGCGACCAGACTTATAGACGATCGTAGCATCGAATTCTTGCAGTCGAAGGGCGCACCGCGCAAGTCGGCCTGCAGGGTCCGTTAGATTGGTCAGCCAGCACAGAGAGGGGTGGTCTGTGACCACTTGGAATGGCCGTCCATACAGATACGGTCTGAACTGTGTGACCGCCCTAATTACTGCGAAGCATTCTTTTTCGGTTGTCGAGTAAATGGTTTCCGCCTTCGACAAAACACGACTGGTGTATGCGATGACACGTTCGGCGCGGTTCTGGTGCTGGATCAGGACGGCCCCGAGGCCCGTGTTGCTAGCGTCAATGTGTACCTCCGTCGCGGCGTCCTGATCAAAATGGCGTAGGACAGGGGAAGCCTGCAGGCGTTGTTTTAGATTGTCAAATGCAAGCTGCTCTTCACAGCACCCAACTCGAATGGGACGGACTCATTCGTGAGGCGAGTAAGGGGCACGGCGATATCCGAAAAGTTGGGAGCAAAGCGTCTGTAGTAAGCTCATATGCCCAGAAACCTCGGCACGGCGTTCTTGTCCGACGGCGTCGGGAAGGAAGCGACTGCGAATGTTTTATCATGATCAGGACGGACGCCCTCATGACTGACGACGTGACCTAGAAATTTCAGTTCGTCATAGGCAAACTGGCGCTTCGTAGGCTTGAGGGTGAGGCCGGCGTTTCTGATAGCTTGCAGAACTGCTTTTAGGTGAGCAAGCTGTTCATTAAATGTGCTGGAAAAAAATGACCACATCATCAAGGTAGACAAGGCATGTTTGCCATTCGAGGCCGGTGAGCACGGTATCCATAACGCGCTGGAAAGTCGCTGGAGCAGTACATAGTCCGAAGGGCATCACCTTGAACTCATACAGTCCATCCGGGGTGATGAAAGCCGTCTTTTCTCTGTCGCGCTCATCGACTTCTATCTGGCAATACCCACTTTCAACGTCGATGGATGAAAAGTAACGGGCATGGCACAGGCGGCCAAGCGCGTCTTTGATGCGTGGAAGTGGATATATGTCCTTCTTCGTGACTCTGTTGAGGCACCGGTAGTCAACGCAAAAGCGAAGGGTGCCGTCTTTTTTCTTCACCAGCATCACCGGAGCAGCCCAAGGGCCGTGAGTTGGTTGGACAATGTCATCAGCCAACATTTCGCACACTTGATGTTGTATCATTTGACGTTCTTTTAGCGAAACACGATAATGTGACTGACGAAACAGAATGAACAGCGTCGTCGGTAACTATTCTGTGCTTTGCATTGGCATCTGGCGAACCCCAGCTAACGTAGAAAAGCAGTCGTGGGACTAACCCAGCAGTGTGAGGAGCTCGTCTCTCTCCTGAGAAGAGAGTTATGGGGCAATGCTGACACCTAAAAGAGGCATCGAGAGCTGGGGAGGGGGCGGGCAAGAAGGACCCGCAGACAGGGTCTCAGCATCGACAGGGGCTCTGAGGCACTCGATGAGGGCTATTATTGTGCCCTTGGTGAGGTGCTGCGGAGCGCTGCAAAAATTGGTGACGAGAACTTGGGCGCAGCCAGAGTAAAGCCGCGTGACACCTCTAGCAACACCAACACCCCTGTCAAAAAGCAGCTGCTCACTGCCTTCAATAAGAACTTTACCAGAGGCAACCGGTGCGGACTCGACCAGCAGAAACACGCTCGAGTCAGGTGGCAGAGTGAAGTGGTCCGCTAAGATGCGCGCCTCGGAGAACGTCGGCTCAGAGCTCGGCGGTTCATGGGGAAGGTCGACGAATGGTGAGGCGGCAGTCGGCGGGGTCGATAACAGCACCGAACTCGCTCAGAAACTCCATACCGAGAATAATATCTCTCGAGCAGCGCTGCAAGACGACGAAGGTAACGGGGCACGTGAGACCGTTAATCTCAACACGAGAAGTGCAGCGGCCAACTGGGGTGACGAGGTGGCCTCCGGCGGTTCGGATTAGTGGGCCATCCCACTGCGTGAGTACCTTGCGAAGGCGGTGGGACAGCTCCCCACTCACAACGCAGCATTCGGCGCCATTGTCGACGAGGGCCGTCGTGGCGTGGCCGTCGATAAGTACGCGAAGATTATTGTACACCAGGCGAGCAGAGGCGGCGAAAGCATCGGCGGATAGGTCGTCGCCGGTAGGTGAGGGGAGGGGGGACGTACGTAGAGGCTCTTTTAAAGATTCTTGGTTGGCAACGCCACCTCCAGGCGTCGCCGGGCTTAGTTTTCCCGACGAGGAGAAAGGCTTCCGCGGCGGTCGCAAGAGGGGAATCCAGCCGGCGCGGCGGCGGCGAGCGAAACGCACGACGAGAAGGCCGCTCAGGTGGTGGGGAAGGGCGCAAAAATTCCTCAATTTCGCGAGGCTGTTCGCCGTACTTGGGGCGGGGCGCATCTCGCCGGAATGCGCGAAGACCGAGGTCCCGATAAGGGAAGCGGCGATAGATGTGACCGGCCTCGATCCCCGCAGTGGATACATAGCGGACGGTCATTGGCAGTCCACGCGTCGGCTTTGTTTGGTCGACGCTGTTGGAAACGAGGGGTGTCGGCCGGCGCAGGAGACTGTAGTGACTGTGGAGCAGGGGACGGGCGGCCGACCATTGGCGGTGACGAGCGACGGAGGCGTACGTCACGGTGGGCTGCACAGGAGGAGGGGTGACGGGGAAGCGAGGACAAAGTGCGCGGTGCACTTCTCGGACGACCTCTGTGAAAGGGAACGAAGATGTGCAATCGGTGAGTGGCAGATACTTCCGAAGTTCCTCCCTGACAACTTCGCGGATGACCTCGCGTAGGTGCATGGCGTCGACAGGGTAAGCCGCCGGGTGGTCAGCGAAAAGACCGGAAGTATTGGAAACTCCAGCAAGCCGACGATATTTATCGGCTCTGGCAGCCAGGAGAGCTCGATGCTAGTCGCCTCATAGATAACCCCGCCATGGTCGTGGATCTCGAAATAGGCCGCCGAAAATGTCGGACTAGATGCCTCGCATAAGAAAACGCACCTTCTTTTCCTCGGTGGCTCGGGGGTAGGCTCGGGCAGTAAGCCGTAACACGTCTTCCACAAAACTATTGGCAGGTTTCGTCGGGGCCCTGGAACCTGGTTTACAGGAAGTCCTCTGCGCGTTGGCGGCGATGCTGGTTTGCGAAAGTGTTTCGCAGCTGAGTCTTGCAGGTATCCCACGACTTAAGGGTGTGCTCGTGGTTCTTGTACCAGGGACGGGCAGTGCCCTCAAGAAAGAAATACAAGTTCTGCAGGCAATGTTTCGCAGTCCAGCCGTGGTGGCGGGCTACGCGTTCATAGTGTTGAACCCAATCGTCGATGTCTTCGAAGGCTTCCCCCCGAAACGGGACAGCGGAACGAGGAGCGGCGGGAAGGTAAACCACAGCAGGTGCGGGCGAAGAATCAGTCTGTTGGCCTTGGCTCACGGTGGATCGAACCATGTGCAGTGCTAGCACGGACCTTGTGGCAATGCGTGGCAAGAGGCCGAATTCGGGGCTGAGTCTTTGAAGTCGCCGGCTGGCACGGATCTCGTCCTCCTCAGCAGAGGGGCGGCGTTCCGGGCTGGGAATAAGACTCTGCGAAGCGGGGAGTAGGGGATGACGCTGCATAAGATGGCACCTCTACCAGAACGTCACGGGTCGTTCAGACGACGCGGGTCGAAGGCACAATTGGGGAGCAGGACTACAGGAGCAGGCGCCGGAGACAGGCCAAGAGGTCGCAGCCGGGCTCACGAACGAGTTCTGCCGAGCTTCTACCTCTTCACCATCTATCGGCACCCAGCTGGTTGAAGACGACGTTAAGTGCAAAATCAGGGGAGAACAATAACACACACGACAATATATTCTTTCAAGCACTGTGTGTTGAAAATTTAGCAAGTCTGTGTGACATATTTTACATTCTGCTAATTTTCTTTCTGCCATTAATGTATTATTCACACCGCTATATCATTCTTTTTGTTCTGGAGTTAGTGTTTTAGCTTGAGTAGTGTTATGTGCAGTCATGACCACAGCATGCTTTGATGATCTAACTCCTTTTACTGCATAAGAATTGCATGGTACCTAATAGATATACATGAGGATACCTTTTGGCCTACGAAATGCAGCGCAAACCTTCCAGTGTTTCATTGATGTCATTCTTAGAGATTTTTCATTCGTATTCACACGCATCGATGATGTCCCCGTCGTTAGTTCCTCTCCCGCCGAACGTCTCCGTCATCTGCGCCTTGTCTTCGCATGTTTTGCCGCCGGCGGACTCAATTTTAACACTGACAAATGTGTGTTTGGTGTTTCATTCATGGCATTCCTCGGACATCCCGTCGACGCCTACAGTATCCAACCTCTTCCAGACAAGGTCAAGGCAGTCGCGGGCTTCCCCCACCCGGACTCACTATGTTAGTTCCAGCGTTTCCTTGGTCTCGTCAGCTGCTACAGATGTTTAATTCCTGGATGTGCTGCCTTTCTGGAACCACTCAAAAGTTTACTTTAGTTGGCCAACCCAAAGGCACCCGCTTTCACCAGGATCGAGGCTGCCAATGCTGCTTTCTCTGCTGTCAAGGAGCGTCTCGCCTTTACCACCCTTCTACTTCACCTGCCACAAAACGAGCCCACGAGCATAACGGTCAGTTTCAGGTTCCGCTGTTGGCGGCGTCCCGCAGCTATTTCTTGACAGTGAGTGGTGTCCTCTCGTTTTTTTCTCGAAGCTCTCATCTTATGAGCAGCAGTACAGTGCTCTCGGCCATTAGCTGCTCGTGGTATACATCGATGTGAAACACTTTCATTTCTTCATGCAAGGAGGAAATTTTGTGATCTTAACGGACCACATACGACTCACGAGCGCTTTCTCTTCATCCGAGACCACCTGCTCACCCACGGGAACTCGACATTTGGCCTTCCTGTTGGAATTTTCACCAACATCCGGCACATCAAGGGCGCCCATAACATTTTCGCCGATACCCTCAGCCAAGTAACTTTCTTGCAAACACCTTCTTTTACCCTGCAAGTCCTGGACCATTATCAACAGCAAGATGAAGACCTTCAAGCAGTTTGCACATCATTCTTGCATCTGCGCCCTGTACACTGTACTGCTCCTGGAGTTGACAATTTTTGCGACGTGAACCCTGTAACTGGACACACATGCCCTTATATGGGTAACTGTGCCTCTACGCCGCACCTTTTCAGCGATGTTCACCGCCTTTCTCATCTCGGTATCAGTGCCTCTCAGCGTCTTATTGCGGAGCATTTCGTCTCGCCTGGTCTCAAAGCCGACGTTCGCATCTGGGCTCTGGCGTGCCTTGTTGCCCGGCAGCAGTGCAAAATTTATCGTCAGGCAATTACCGGTCTAGGAAGTTTCCAGCCTCCATGCTCCCATTTGGCAGTTATTCACATCGATCTGAGCAGACCATTACCATCATCGCACGTTTACCGTTATATACTCACCATAATTCACAGTTTTACGCGCTGGATGGAAGCCAGTCTTATACCGGACATCACTGTGGAAACGGTAGCCTCCGCGCTCATTTCCACGTGAATTGCCCGTTTCGGCGTGCCAGCGGAGATCATCCCCGACCGAGGCCGCCATTTCGAGTCCGCACTTATCGCCAGTTTGACCCAGCTTCTCGGCATCACCCTCCTCAAAACTACAGCTTATCGTCTGCCAGCCAACAGTTCGGTAAAGAGGCTACATGCAGCCGAAGGCATTGTCAATGCCTTGCCAGTTGTCCTTTTAGATCTAAGTGCGGCCATCAGAGGCGATCTCGAATGTGCCCCTTCTCATCTCGTCTATGGCGCATCGTTGCGTCCACCAGCTGATTTCGTGTGCCCGCCTGCCCAAAGCATTAACCACTCTCCTGTCCCGTATCACCGCCCGTCCGACAGGTGCTCACCAGTGCAACCTGACCTTTGTACACCATGATTTGAGAGACAGCGCCTATGTTTTATGCGTGGTTTGTGCTCGCCGTCTGCTCCGGGCACCCTATACTGGACCCCATCTCGTCTTCGCGCGGGGCGACAAAACGCCGTGTCATCAGTTGTGACACAGTCATCTCCCTCAACCACATAAAGCTTTCCCACGTCGACAACACCGTGCTTCCTTCAACAGGTGCCCTCTCACTTCTCTTTCCACTTTTTCTCAACAAGACATCTCCCTGCACTCTTTCACCCAGCCGGAAGATTTTGCTGGGACGACTCGGTCTCCTGAGGGGGAGGCCTTGTGGTGGCATGTTAGCGCCGTGCGCTGTGATGTGAAGAACTAAAAGAAGAGACGCGCAGCGGCTGGAATAAACCAGTTTGGCTGCAGCTGTTGTGAAAGCAATATCTTCTATTGTAGCATAGCAGCCAGCCACGCTGGATCAGTGCTGTGAAGAAGACAACTGCGAAGTGCAAGGGACCCTTGCAGACCTAGCATTTGGCTTGAACTGATGTTGGACGTTGCAGACTATGTAGTTTACACAAGGCCGGAACTCCCTCTTACTCATTTAGTGTAAGACAGCAGAATCTTGTGCTGTGCTTTTGTACATACTATAGAGGCAGTAAAATTGCTCACAGAGGCATGTAACTTGATTCTTTAGCTGCTCAGCCGTAGCACTCGAAGGATGAATTGTGAATATTTGCACAGGTTGGTGGATGCAGGGCCCAAGTACACGCAAGTACAAGTACAGCACGAATACTTTCTGCCGCTGAAGCGTCAGAAACATTTTCTAAAAATCAAACAGCTGTATCAGACCATAGAGACAAGAATAATCGTAGCACTAAAAATTAGGAAGACCTCAGAAAAAAGCTTGAACTCATCATAAAGTAGATCCGAGTAGTAACGACAACACCGGTCGTGTTGGGGTCCGGATGAAGTAGCATTTTTAAACAGTAATTTGTCTAAGCTGCATGATAGCTGCCCTCTACAAAGAGCTGTCTTTTGCTTTCTTCCTTGTTGTAAAGTTGATTCCACAGTCGCCGTCTTAGTGACATTTTGCCCTTTTTTCTTTGTCCAAATTGTTCTGTCCAAGAGAAGAAGATGAAGTTCTGTATCAGAACGCTGCCTTCACGTCTGTGCAGTTTTTTGGTAATTTGTGCTATAATCAGGGAGGCGCCGCTCCCTTTTTGCCACGGCGATAGAAGTGGAGGCTGCTGTGCCTCTATTGGAACCCGGTGGGTCGGCAGCAGCCGCTCAGAGGAAGCGCCTGCACCCCCAGAGTGACTCGAGCAGCCAGGGCACTGTTGTGTACTCGGTGCCAAGTGAAGACTCCTCGTCCTCGGCCGACGACGGCTTCATACTGGTTATTGGCAAGAAGGCCAAGCGCAGACTGCGTAGACAAGCCGAATCGTCCTCATCGAGCACGTCAACGGTGTCCTCATCAAGAACGCCAACGATCATCACGACGCGCAGTTCCTCAGCGCATACAACCTTGTTTGTGCCGTAGAACTCAACGGACAACTTGAACCTACTGAACAGGCAAGCCATCTCTATCTGGAGAACCTTGTACCGGGAGGCATAAAAGATGTCAGAATAAACCCGTTCAAAAACGTCATTGCCATTGATGTGGTGGAGCGTTGTTCACTAAAGAATTTAACCGCAATCACAAATCTCGGCAACATCAGTGTACGCCCCCTTATTCTCCAGGACAGCGGAACTACGGCTGGCGTAATCTACAACGTCGATATCGCCATCTGTGATGCAGATTTACCCATGTTGATCAAGCCGGCAACCTACGGCATTTCCATCATTCAAGTTCAGCGGTTAGGCAGATCTCCATGCATCAAGCTGACCTTCAAGGGTGACTGCATATCATTGTACGTGAAGGTTGGGCACTTTCGTCATCCAGTTCGACCTTTTGTGCCTAAGCCACTTCAATGCAGGAAGTGCATGAGGATCGGCCACGAGAGCGGCGTCTGCATCAACTCCATAGTGTGCCCGCGATGCTCCGAGTCACACAGCGGTGATGTTTGCCGCGCGACTACCTTGAAGTGCGCCAGCTGCCACGGCCCTCATGACTCTTCCTCGAAAGACCGCCCCCGTCTAAAGACCGAGCGGGCGCTACTGAAGCAAATGCTGCGAGACCATTCTACGCACAAACAAGCCGCCGCAAAGGTGCGACGACGTCGTTCGCGCCGCCGAAGGTCGTCAAAGAAAGCAGTCACATTTGACAATAACGCCCTAAACCCTACTGCAGCTTGTCCGCCTCCACCAATAACCATACCAAATCAAGGAAGCCCGGCGCTTGGTGAGGCTGGACCTGCTGCCTCAGATGCAACTTGGCCACCACTGCCAAAGCCTTCTACGCCTACTGCGTCAGGGATGTTAGCGCACTCAAGGCAGTGTGCAGCGCCTACGACTGATCCAGCACACAGGCACGATCAAGGCCATGGCCCAGATATGCAAGTGATTGCAATGCTCACGACACTAATTAATGCCATGCGCGCTGTGCTTTCCAGCCTACACACGCCAGCAGCACATAGTGCACTTCAAGTGCTGGACGCGCTACATCCAGTTCTTGCGGCTCTACAGTAGACGGCATCATGGCTCCTTCGCACCTGTCTTTTCAAAAGAATGTCAAGCAAACTTTCATTTTCCAATGGAATGCTGGTGGGCTCCAGTCCCGGATTTCCGATTTACGGCACTACGTCTACGAGAATCACTTCCCCATTCTTGTGATTTGTGAACCGAAGACCCCGACAATTTTGCGAATATCCGGTTACGAGGCATTTTCATCACCCACGTACAACAGATCCAGCAAAGTCATCGTCTACATTCGACGTGAACTTACATATGTGCAACATTCAGTTCCTCCGAACGAAGACAATCAGTACGTTGGCCTTACAGTGAACAGCCGTGACCTGACGTTTACGCTACTGGCGGTGTACTTGGCGCCATCAAGTCGTTTCGACCCCAGAAGGTTGAGTGGTTTCATGGCAGCTACACCTGCTCCGTGGGTTATTATGGGTGACTTCAATGCTCAGCACACCATGTGGGGAGGCGTTAGGATGAACGTTAGGGGAAGACAGCTAGTGTCCTTCGCCTCTGACCCTGACCTCCAGTGCCTGAATGACGGAAGCCCGACCTATATACGAGCGGTGACTTATAGCAGCTGCTTGGACTTGACTTTAGTTTCAAAGTGCCTTAACAACAGCGTCCAGTGGTTTTCAGATGTAGAAACCCATGGCAGCGACCATATCCCAACCTATCTGATTATTACCGGCCATTCCACATTTTCCCCAGCCACGTGAAGGCAGCGCATTGACTGGACAGTTTTTAAATTACTTATGGAGGCTGCTTGCGCAGCGGGCTTCTCTACCGGTCTTGAACAAAAAATAAAGGAGGCCATGGAACACGCCACTTGCCCCTTTAGCCCTGTCACTAACTACACCGATTTTGACTTCGAATTGCAGCGACTGCGATCACAACGGCGCAGGGCAGAGCGCAGATACCGACGCACAAAGTCGCGCCTAGACCTAAGAGATCCTAGGCGCATACAGAAGAAGATTCAGCGCAGAATTCAGGCACTGCAAACACAGCGGTGGAGGACATTTTGCCAAACGCTTGATCCACGGAAGCCTCTGTCACGCGTTTGGAGTGTAATTCGGGGTCTTCGCACGTACCCTCAACAGCGCTACCCGTTCAAATCCGTAGCGCTCCACCAAAGGCGCAGTGTGGTTGAGGTAGCTTATGATTTCTGCACAAGATTAACAGGCCCTCTCAATCCAGGCGCAACGCTGCACTGCAACAATGTTCCACCCTCACGGGATTCTCGGATGGATGCACTTTTCTCCATGGAAGAACTTGATGCTCCGCTGGCTTGTTGTAGAAGGTCATCATCACCAGGGCCCGATGGTGTGACGTACTCCGCACTTGCCAACCTTGGCCAAGAAGCTCGACGGGCTCTTTTGGACACTCATAACAAGTCATGGACTGCTGGAATAGTTCCTCATGATTGGAAGACCAGTCGTCTGGTTCTACTTCTTAAGCCGGGGAAATTTACGCTCGACCTTTCATCCTAAGGTCCAATTGCACTCGCCAGCTGCGTCGGCAAAGTCATGGAAAGAATGCTGCTCACACGCGTGGAATGGTACTTGGAGCGATATCAGATTTATCCAACCTTCATGTCCCGGTTCCGACAGGGCCGCTCTTCTATCGACAACGTGGTTGACCTTGTAACGTCGGTGCAGCACAGCAAACGTTTGAAAAGATTGACCGTAGCATTGTTTTTGGATATCAAGGGCGCGTACGACAACGTAACGCATCAGACCATTTTGGACGCAATGGAAGCTGCTGAGATCGGTGGCAGTACGTTCAGCTGGATACGCAGCTATTTATCAGAGAGGTCGTTTTTTGTCCTGACTGCGGACGGACCAACGTCCTTACAACGAAATTCGCGCGGAGTCCTTCAGGGTGGAGTGCTGAGCCCAGTTCTCTTCAACCTTGCTCTTATCGGCCTGGTCGACGTATTGCCACAATCTGCTCAGATCTCGGTATATGCAGACGACATCTGTATTTGGGCATCAGGGGTGACCCGCCCTCAAGTTCGTGGAAGACTTCAAAGCGGCATCGATATTGACATCTTATCTTCGCTTGCAGGGCCTGAACATTTCGGCCGAAAGGTGTTCACTTGTGGCGTTCACACGCAAAATAATGTCACGTTACACCATTCGCTTCAATGGCGAAGCCATTTCCTATGAGAGAAGCCACAGATTCCTTGGTGTTGTCATCGACAGGAACCTCTCGTGGAGTCCACATACCTACGACATGAGAAAGAGAAACTTCGATTGTCCACGTCCTCTCTTTCCTCGGGGGAAAGTCCTGGGGCGCATCAGTGCGCTCGATGCTACAACTGTACCGTTCCCTATTTCTGGGCTACATGCGGTACAGTCTTCCCATATTCAGTTCCATTAAAAAAACAAATATCAAGATTCTTCAAAGTGTGCAAGCGCAAGCTCTCCGTATCTGTCTTGGAATGCCTAAACGTGCATCAACAGCAGCAACTGTTTTTGTTGCCCGGGAACATCCTGTTACTACACACATTGCTGTTGACACCATGAGAAAACATATTCGGCACCTCACACGGGTTTCCTGTCATCACCTCGCAACACTCCCAATAATTAGGCCGCGTACTGCATTCGCCAAAGTCATTGAAGCCCATCGCGCATATCTTCCATCGCAGTTCACCCCTGCGTCAAGACCGAGCTCACCCTTATGGAGTCTTCATGAACCTCGGGTTCACCTCTATATTCCTGACATTAAAAAGAAAGCTGGTGTATCACTGCCCGCTCTCAAACAACTGACATTGAATCACCTTCATTCTTACCACAGTGTGACATTCCGTGTGTGCTACGAGGATCCACGTTCGACGGCGCGGCGTAGACGAAGACCCGTGACAGCGGCATCATCAATTACCCAGCCATGCTCTTTGAGTGACGACCAGAAAAACCGGACCCGCCGCCGCCCCGGGGAAACAGGCTTTATCCTCCCCAATTTCCGGTTACATTCCAGGACAAGGGAGCTGTCAGCGGGCCAGAGCGCGCCGTACCACAGCCGACGCTATGCGATACCGCGAAGACGACATTCTTTCCCTCCCCCCCCTTTGTCGTGGGCTATCGCCGGGAAGGCACCCACAGCTTCCCAGAAGGGCCGCGACGGACACCTGTCATGGCGGACAGGCAGTACTCGCCAAGAATGTGGAAAGACAGGCGCTAGTGAATTAGCTCCGAAGAGAGAGCCTGTGTATACTCCCACTTGAGAGAGAGTGGTGGCGTTTTTGTTGTTTATTTAGTTTGTATTGTTAACAGACTCTGGGTTCGAGGCTAAGCCCAACCCAAAGGGGTGGTCCCCATCTCGCATGTTATTTTGGATTGGAGAATTGATGCTTTGGGCGGGCCACTGGAAATGACCGCCCTTAGTCCTTTGTTAATCAAGTGCTTAAAAGCACATGTAAACGGATGCAGTCCAGTCTGAGCTGAGGCTCCATGCTTAGCATGTAACTTGATGCTACTTAGGCTCTAACCTGCCCGGTCGATGAGTAAAGTAGAGCAAAGTTTGTTCTGTTGTAAAATTATGCTCTGCTGTCATCATCTACAAGCTCGCCTCCTGTTCATCTTCCAAGCCGAACGACACTAGAGGAAGGGTTTGTGAACCATCCTCGAAGAAACGGACGACTATTGAAATTCTACTGCATACACGCTGAGGACGACATCGTTCGCCAAGAGAGCCTTCAGTGCCGAAGCCCGACGGCGTGCAGCTTCTGCCAGCAACCGCTCGAGCCCAACTCCGGAGCCACTCCATCGCCCCCATGAAGTCGTCGGCACGTAAGCTCGGACGCCCCAGCCTCTGATGTATAACCTTAACCATGTGTAATTATTGAATATACCTGTTTGTTTAAACTGAGCCATACGGTGTCTCTTTGCCTCTCCGTCCCGTGTGGACCTGCGCATTATGGGGGTCATCACACTGGTGTCAGAAGTGGGGTCTCAAAAGCAAATGTCCTCTGAATGCTGTGACATTCATGACTTCAAAATTGTAATCAAAAGGGAATCACGGGACTGATTGTGGGACTTTTACCCCCATTTGAGAGGCTTGAGGCACTGGAGGGCTTAAAAAAAAATGACTGTATCTGAGGGAGCTCCCACTCCACAGCCGTCGCTCGGAGAAAGCATGCTGGCATTAGGAAGCGTCATTCCGACGTTTACGGGAGATAAGACAGGGGTTCCAATCTCCGATTTCTTTTCCATGCTAGAAGAGATTGGGAAAATGGGGGGATGGTCCGATGCTCAAATGCTGGGAATGGCGAGGTGTAAGATGGCAGGAGCTGCTCATGATTTTGCATGGCGAGACGAAAAAGTAAAATCCACAAAATCATTTGCGGAATTTAAGAAGCTCGCGTTTGAGCATTTTGACAATGAACCACGTCACGTGCGAGTACAGAGGTTCCGTGACGCCGGACAGATGGTAGGGGAGGACGTGCGAACGTTTGCGTCGCGGCTTCAGCGCTTAGCGCGCGATACGTTAAGCAGGTAGGAGGAAGGAGACCAGCTTAAGAAGAAATACGCGGAGGATATACTTAAAGAGGAAATGACCGCTTTGTTCGTGGCTGGTCTGCAAGACCCCGTGCGCCGGTTCGTGCTCTCGCGCAAGCCGAGCAATTTCGACCAAGCCGTGGAGGCCGCATTGGATGAGGAACAAAATGAGGCGTTAACGACAGCCGCAGCGAGAGTACGCGTCATAGAGAGAGCGGTGCTCAACCCTGAGGTTGCTCTCTTGACAGAGCGGTTAGATCGCTTAGAACAGCTGCTATCTCAGCAGGTAGAATGCAAGGTTGAAGCGCGCGCTCAACAGCGCCCATTCGCTGGAAACCGGAGACCGCCACAAAGCTACAGGCGCGGTAGGCGAGATTTTGAAGAAATCGTATGCTTCGCTTGCCAGGGTCGCGGACACATCGCCAGGTTCTGCCAAAACGTGCGCCGTGGGGAGCCACAAAGAGAAGCAGGCGAGACACGCCCTAAGCAAGCCTACAGCGGGGCTCCAGATACCGAGTCAAAAAACTAGTTAGTCCTCCCCAGCCTGAGGAGCGTGGGGAGGGAGCAGTAGATGATGAGGTGGTGGTAGTTTGTGTGGCCGACGAGGCATGCCCTGTTGTGCGTTGCAAGTTAAATGGTTGTTGTATGGAATTGTTGATAGATACGGGGTCAAAGGTGACATTGCTTAAGGAGAGCAGTTTTAACACGCTTCGAAGGAAGGGGGACCGCGAGGTGTTGGAAGCGTCTGGTGGTATGGCAACCAAATTTGTAGGCATAACGGGGGATCCTCTTGGCATAAGTGGACTCTACCGGTTACACTTCTCTCTCGGCGGAATTGCATTGGAGCACCCCTGCTACGTATGCCCGGACACGGTGTCTCTGCCAAACGGAGTGTCAGGTATATTAGGGCAGGATTTTTTGAGAAAAGGGAAGGTAGTAGTCTCATTCTCTGAGGAAGAGGTTAATGCGGGCGGCTCAAAAGTTCCGTTTTTGAACAGGAGAGGGGCTGAGATTCGCATTACCGATATTGACACCCGTCAAACAGTGGGATCATTGGAGAAGGTATATTCGCGGGTTGCCGTCCGGCTGGTCGAGGAGGCGGTCGTCCTTCCTTGGTCGGAGCACATTTTGTACGCGTTTGTGCCTTCAGATGTAGAGAGCGGCGCCGTGGGAGTGCTTGAGCCGGTCGACTCTCTCAGCAATGGCCTGAAGGCAGCCGCGTGCCTCGTGACAGTTACTGACGCCCACAGAGTGCCCCTACGGGTGGTTAACTGTAGCCAGCAGCCACTGAGCCTTCCCAAGAACAAAACATTGGCTTTCTTCACCTCTGCGATAGAGCAACGTGAGCCCACCGATACGGTACTCGCAACTGTAGAGCATGCTAGTCCTTCGGCTGCTCCAAAGGTGTCGTTCGATCTTTCTCACGTAAAATCCAGGGAGAGGGAGGCTCTGGCTGGTTTGCTGAACGACTACTCGGAGGTATTCGCCGCGTCCAACCTGGATTTGGGCTGCTGTGGCGTTATAAAGCACAGGATAGAAACCGGCACTTCATCGCCCGTTTACCAGCGTGCGTACAGGATTCCTTACTCCCAACGTGAGGAGATGGAGCGGCAGGTGCAGGACCTGATTGATCGCGGCATTGTCGAACACTCAAAGTCACCCTGGGGAGCACCAGCACTATTGGTGGAAAAGCCAGATGGCTCGTATCGATTGGTAGTGGACTACCGCAAACTAAATGCCGTAACTCGCATCGATCCATACCCCATCCCCAATATACAGGAGACGCTTTCACAGCTGGGCTCTGCCAGGTACTTCACGGTAGTGGACATGGCGGCGGGATTCTGGCAGATAGCAATGGATCCGGCAGATGCCGAGAAAACGGCATTCAACACGCCCTCAGGGCACTATGAATGGAAAAGAATGCCGATGGGTCTGGCCAACAGCCCTGCTGTCTGGCAGAGAACCGCTGATGTTATCCTGGCAGGTCTTCTGGGGAGGCTGTGCTTCGTGTATATGGATGACATTATCATATACAGTGACAGTTTTGATAACCATTTGCGCGATATTGAGCAGGTTTTGGTGCGACTAAGAGCAGCGGGTCTCAAGCTGAAGCCCTCTAAGTGCCAATTCCTCAAAAACGAGGTGAAATACCTCGGGCACGTTGTTTCAGCTGACGGCGTGCGACCGGACCCTGAGAAACTAAGGTGTGTCTCGGATTTTCCATCCCCGACTAGCGTCCGCCAGGTCCGGCAGTTTCTCGGCCTGATCGGTTACTACCGAAGGCACATAGAGGAGTTCGCCAAGCTCGCTAAGCCGCTCACCGCCTTAACAGCCAAAAATGTCGCCTTTCGTTGGGACGAAAACGCGGAGAATGCTTTTGGGGCCCTGAAAAGGAAGCTAATGAGTGCACCGCTGTTACGCCACCCGGATTTTAGTTTGCCCTTCGTTATGGCCCCAGATGCGTCAAAGTTCGCAGTTGGTGCCGTGCTATCTCAGGTTATCGAGGGCAAAGAACATCCCGTTGCTTTTGCTAGCCGACAGTTGAGCCCCACAGAGCAAAAGTACGGAGCTACGGAAAGGGAGTGCCTCGCCGTTGTCTGGGCAGTAAAGCACTTCAGATGCTACCTTTACGGCCGCAAATTCAAGCTAGTCACAGACTGCCATCCTCTGAAATGGGTGATGAGTGTCAGGGACCCTAGCTCGCGACTCGCTAGATGGAATCTACATCTGCAGGAATACTGCTTTGAAGTTGAGCACAAGTCAGGAAAGACACATCTGAATGCTGATGCA
This sequence comes from Amblyomma americanum, assembly GCF_052857255.1. Classification (NCBI taxonomy): domain Eukaryota; kingdom Metazoa; phylum Arthropoda; class Arachnida; order Ixodida; family Ixodidae; genus Amblyomma; species Amblyomma americanum. The sequence goes on from NC_135503.1 coordinate 158,194,823, forward strand.
CTCAGCCGCACAGCTGCCGTGGCAGCTATAGAAGAGTTTGTCCCCGTAGTCGACCCCGCCGAATTACGCACAGAGCAGTGCAAAGATCCTGACCTGAAGCGAATAATCGAAAGCTCAGAGGGCGCACCGTCTCATCCCGAACAGCTAGGTTATTTCATTGACAAAGACGGCACCCTGTGTCGGCGCACGAGGCCAACCAGGAAAGGGAGACCAGAGAAAACCGCTTGGGAGAGAGTCGTCATACCTCGGTCGTGGACAGAAAGGGTTCTTCGCGCGTTTCACGATGCGCCATGCGCCGGTCATTTTGGCGTAGCGAAGACACGCAGGCGTGTGGAGCGTTTGTACTTTTGGAGTGGCATGCGACAGGATGTTAGAGACTACTGTGCGAAGTGTCATTCCTGTCTCGAAAGAAAAACACCCAAGGGACGAAGACCAGCTCCAATTCAGCCGTTCCCTGAGGTTTCGGCTCCCTTCGAGCGGACAGGTATGGACATAATGGGCCCATTGCCCACGACCACTTCCGGAAACAAGTACATTTTAGTATTTGTCGACCACCTTTCAAAATACGCGGAAGCGGTAGCACTCCCAGATCAGAAGGCAGACACGGTTGCAAGAGCATTTGTCGAACAGATCGTGCTCCGACATGGACCCCCGAGGCAACTCTTGACAGATCGGGGAACGAACTTCGTGTCGCAGCTAATGAGGAGAGTTTGCGAGCTGCTTAAGATCGCTAAGAAGCAGACAACACCGTACCATCCGGCTTGCAACTGCGCGGTGGAGCGACTGAACCAAACCGTGGCCGGGTTCCTGTCGCATTTTCTTTCGCGCGACCAGCGGGACTGGGACTTGTGGCTCCCGTATGCAATGTTTGCCTACAATTCCGCAGCACACGAGAGCACGGGCGAATTGCCATTCTTTCTTCTCTACGGCCGAGACCCGGACCAGCCTAGTGAAGTGCCAGAGGGCCCCCGTCGTGTCCCATACGCTTCACTGGACGACTATAAGGTTGAGCTAGAATCGCGCTTGCAAGTGGCGAGGGACATCGCAAAGGAGTCCTTAAAGAAAGCGGCGAAGCGCAGGAAGGAGGTGCACGATCGCAGTGCTAGAGACGCGCCGTTTGATGTGGGGGACAGCGTGTACATTGAAAACTGCCAAAGGCAGAGTGGGCTAGCTCGTAAGTTCCAGACGAAGTGGAGAGGACCGTGAGAGGTTGTCGAGAAGCTTTCTCCGGTAAACTTCAGAGTCCGAGACGTGAACCGGCGTTTGATAAGGATACACGCAAATCGCCTCAAGTCGGCACCGGTTCAGTATTCACGAAATGAGGAAAGGGAAAGCGCGGATTTTGATGGGGACAGAAGTGAAGCGGAGCGCGCAGATAGTTCGCAAGAAACGCCCTCTCCTGCATTTGTTCGGCAGGCGCCCGAGGTGACGGCCGGAATGCCACCGGATTTACTTCATGCATTGCTAGAAGAAGAAGCGCGCGAGGTTGCCGCGCAGATAACGCCAGGAGAGGCTCCTGCCACGAGCCCTCGCGAGTCCCAAAGCAGACAATGGGGCACAGACTTACTTAGTATGACTCATGAAGGCCGATATCCGCTGCGAAATCGGAAAGCTAAGTCGGACTAATGGCGTAAACAGAGCGGAGTTTTGAACTGGTTAGAATTGTGTAATGCCGCAGCTCATAACATTGCTATGTGCTTATGTGTTAAGTTATCGGAGTTGGTAGTTAAACATTTCTGTCATTAAGTAACACCTGCACAGGAGAGCATGCGGAGCGCATGCAGAACCTGCCCTACTTCCTTTCGTTATCTATATTTTTGTCTGTGCCGTGATCGTGCTAGAAGTGGGAGCTCCTTTGTAACTGTGGTAAATTTATTTCGTCCAGTTTGGACTAGAAAGGAGAGGCTTGGGTGCTGAGTTTCATGTTTATCTGTAAAAGAAGATCAGTGCTGCCCCTGGAGACGCCAGTATTGACAGCGGAGGCATATGGTGTTGTGCAGAGGTGTTGAGTGCAGCGAAAAGTGTTTTGTCGGACGCACTGTGCGAGGCGATTCAGAAAGACAAGGGGAGCTGCGTGGACTCAAATGTTCGGAGAACATTCTTCTGGAGGGTGAGCGAGTGTGACATTCCGTGTGTGCTACGAGGATCCACGTTCGACGGCGCGGCGTAGACGGAGACCCGTGACAGCGGCATCATCAATTACCCAGCCATGCTCTTTGAGTGACGACCAGAAAAACCGGACCCGCCGCCGCCCCGGGGAAACAGGCTTTATCCTCCCCAATTTCCGGTTACATTCCAGGACAAGGGAGCTGTCAGCGGGCCAGAGCGCGCCGTACCACAGCCGACGCTATGCGATACCGCGAAGACGACATTCTTTCCCTCCCCCCCCTTTGTCGTGGGCTATCGCCGGGAAGGCACCCACAGCTTCCCAGAAGGGCCGCGACGGACACCTGTCATGGCGGACAGGCAGTACTCGCCAAGAATGTGGAAAGACAGGCGCTAGTGAATTAGCTCCGAAGAGAGAGCCTGTGTATACTCCCACTTGAGAGAGAGTGGTGGCGTTTTTGTTGTTTATTTAGTTTGTATTGTTAACAGACTCTGGGTTCGAGGCTAAGCCCAACCCAAAGGGGTGGTCCCCATCTCGCATGTTATTTTGGATTGGAGAATTGATGCTTTGGGCGGGCCACTGGAAATGACCGCCCTTAGTCCTTTGTTAATCAAGTGCTTAAAAGCACATGTAAACGGATGCAGTCCAGTCTGAGCTGAGGCTCCATGCTTAGCATGTAACTTGATGCTACTTAGGCTCTAACCTGCCCGGTCGATGAGTAAAGTAGAGCAAAGTTTGTTCTGTTGTAAAATTATGCTCTGCTGTCATCATCTACAAGCTCGCCTCCTGTTCATCTTCCAAGCCGAACGACACTAGAGGAAGGGTTTGTGAACCATCCTCGAAGAAACGGACGACTATTGAAATTCTACTGCATACACGCTGAGGACGACATCGTTCGCCAAGAGAGCCTTCAGTGCCGAAGCCCGACGGCGTGCAGCTTCTGCCAGCAACCGCTCGAGCCCAACTCCGGAGCCACTCCATCGCCCGCATGAAGTCGTCGGCACGTAAGCTCGGACGCCCCAGCCTCTGATGTATAACCTTAACCATGTGTAATTATTGAATATACCTGTTTGTTTAAACTGAGCCATACGGTGTCTCTTTGCCTCTCCGTCCCGTGTGGACCTGCGCATTATGGGGGTCATCACACTGGTGTCAGAAGTGGGGTCTCAAAAGCAAATGTCCTCTGAATGCTGTGACATTCATGACTTCAAAATTGTAATCAAAAGGGAATCACGGGACTGATTGTGGGACTTTTACCCCCATTTGAGAGGCTTGAGGCACTGGAGGGCTTAAAAAAAAAATGACTGTATCTGAGGGAGCTCCCACTCCACAGCCGTCGCTCGGAGAAAGCATGCTGGCATTAGGAAGCGTCATTCCGACGTTTACGGGAGATAAGACAGGGGTTCCAATCTCCGATTTCTTTTCCATGCTAGAAGAGATTGGGAAAATGGGGGGATGGTCCGATGCTCAAATGCTGGGAATGGCGAGGTGTAAGATGGCAGGAGCTGCTCATGATTTTGCATGGCGAGACGAAAAAGTAAAATCCACAAAATCATTTGCGGAATTTAAGAAGCTCGCGTTTGAGCATTTTGACAATGAACCACGTCACGTGCGAGTACAGAGGTTCCGTGACGCCGGACAGATGGTAGGGGAGGACGTGCGAACGTTTGCGTCGCGGCTTCAGCGCTTAGCGCGCGATACGTTAAGCAGGTAGGAGGAAGGAGACCAGCTTAAGAAGAAATACGCGGAGGATATACTTAAAGAGGAAATGACCGCTTTGTTCGTGGCTGGTCTGCAAGACCCCGTGCGCCGGTTCGTGCTCTCGCGCAAGCCGAGCAATTTCGACCAAGCCGTGGAGGCCGCATTGGATGAGGAACAAAATGAGGCGTTAACGACAGCCGCAGCGAGAGTACGCGTCATAGAGAGAGCGGTGCTCAACCCTGAGGTTGCTCTCTTGACAGAGCGGTTAGATCGCTTAGAACAGCTGCTATCTCAGCAGGTAGAATGCAAGGTTGAAGCGCGCGCTCAACAGCGCCCATTCGCTGGAAACCGGAGACCGCCACAAAGCTACAGGCGCAGTAGGCGAGATTTTGAAGAAATCGTATGCTTCGCTTGCCAGGGTCGCGGACACATCGCCAGGTTCTGCCAAAACGTGCGCCGTGGGGAGCCACAAAGAGAAGCAGGCGAGACACGCCCTAAGCAAGCCTACAGCGGGGCTCCAGATACCGAGTCAAAAAACTAGTTAGTCCTCCCCAGCCTGAGGAGCGTGGGGAGGGAGCAGTAGATGATGAGGTGGTGGTAGTTTGTGTGGCCGACGAGGCATGCCCTGTTGTGCGTTGCAAGTTAAATGGTTGTTGTATGGAATTGTTGATAGATACGGGGTCAAAGGTGACATTGCTTAAGGAGAGCAGTTTTAACACGCTTCGAAGGAAGGGGGACCGCGAGGTGTTGGAAGCGTCTGGTGGTATGGCAACCAAATTTGTAGGCATAACGGGGGATCCTCTTGGCATAAGTGGACTCTACCGGTTACACTTCTCTCTCGGCGGAATTGCATTGGAGCACCCCTGCTACGTATGCCCGGACACGGTGTCTCTGCCAAACGGAGTGTCAGGTATATTAGGGCAGGATTTTTTGAGAAAAGGGAAGGTAGTAGTCTCATTCTCTGAGGAAGAGGTTAATGCGGGCGGCTCAAAAGTTCCGTTTTTGAACAGGAGAGGGGCTGAGATTCGCATTACCGATATTGACACCCGTCAAACAGTGGGATCATTGGAGAAGGTATATTCGCGGGTTGCCGTCCGGCTGGTCGAGGAGGCGGTCGTCCTTCCTTGGTCGGAGCACATTTTGTACGCGTTTGTGCCTTCAGATGTAGAGAGCGGCGCCGTGGGAGTGCTTGAGCCGGTCGACTCTCTCAGCAATGGCCTGAAGGCAGCCGCGTGCCTCGTGACAGTTACTGACGCCCACAGAGTGCCCCTACGGGTGGTTAACTGTAGCCAGCAGCCACTGAGCCTTCCCAAGAACAAAACATTGGCTTTCTTCACCTCTGCGATAGAGCAACGTGAGCCCACCGATACGGTACTCGCAACTGTAGAGCATGCTAGTCCTTCGGCTGCTCCAAAGGTGTCGTTCGATCTTTCTCACGTAAAATCCAGGGAGAGGGAGGCTCTGGCTGGTTTGCTGAACGACTACTCGGAGGTATTCGCCGCGTCCAACCTGGATTTGGGCTGCTGTGGCGTTATAAAGCACAGGATAGAAACCGGCACTTCATCGCCCGTTTACCAGCGTGCGTACAGGATTCCTTACTCCCAACGTGAGGAGATGGAGCGGCAGGTGCAGGACCTGATTGATCGCGGCATTGTCGAACACTCAAAGTCACCCTGGGGAGCACCAGCACTATTGGTGGAAAAGCCAGATGGCTCGTATCGATTGGTAGTGGACTACCGCAAACTAAATGCCGTAACTCGCATCGATCCATACCCCATCCCCAATATACAGGAGACGCTTTCACAGCTGGGCTCTGCCAGGTACTTCACGGTAGTGGACATGGCGGCGGGATTCTGGCAGATAGCAATGGATCCGGCAGATGCCGAGAAAACGGCATTCAACACGCCCTCAGGGCACTATGAATGGAAAAGAATGCCGATGGGTCTGGCCAACAGCCCTGCTGTCTGGCAGAGAACCGCTGATGTTATCCTGGCAGGTCTTCTGGGGAGGCTGTGCTTCGTGTATATGGATGACATTATCATATACAGTGACAGTTTTGATAACCATTTGCGCGATATTGAGCAGGTTTTGGTGCGACTAAGAGCAGCGGGTCTCAAGCTGAAGCCCTCTAAGTGCCAATTCCTCAAAAACGAGGTGAAATACCTCGGGCACGTTGTTTCAGCTGACGGCGTGCGACCGGACCCTGAGAAACTAAGGTGTGTCTCGGATTTTCCATCCCCGACTAGCGTCCGCCAGGTCCGGCAGTTTCTCGGCCTGATCGGTTACTACCGAAGGCACATAGAGGAGTTCGCCAAGCTCGCTAAGCCGCTCACCGCCTTAACAGCCAAAAATGTCGCCTTTCGTTGGGACGAAAACGCGGAAAATGCTTTTGGGGCCCTGAAAAGGAAGCTAATGAGTGCACCGCTGTTACGCCACCCGGATTTTAGTTTGCCCTTCGTTATGGCCCCAGATGCGTCAAAGTTCGCAGTTGGTGCCGTGCTATCTCAGGTTATCGAGGGCAAAGAACATTCCGTTGCTTTTGCTAGCCGACAGTTGAGCCCCACAGAGCAAAAGTACGGAGCTACGGAAAGGGAGTGCCTCGCCGTTGTCTGGGCAGTAAAGCACTTCAGATGCTACCTTTACGGCCGCAAATTCAAGCTAGTCACAGACTGCCATCCTCTGAAATGGGTGATGAGTGTCAGGGACCCTAGCTCGCGACTCGCTAGATGGAATCTACATCTGCAGGAATACTGCTTTGAAGTTGAGCACAAGTCAGGAAAGACACATCTGAATGCTGATGCACTCAGCCGCACAGCTGCCGTGGCAGCTATAGAAGAGTTTGTCCCCGTAGTCGACGCCGCCGAATTACGCACAGAGCAGTGCAAAGATCCTGACCTGAAGCGAATAATCGAAAGCTCAGAGGGCGCACCGTCTCATCCCGAACAGCTAGGTTATTTCATTGACAAAGACGGCACCCTGTGTCGGCGCACGAGGCCAACCAGGAAAGGGAGACCAGAGAAAACCGCTTGGGAGAGAGTCGTCATACCTCGGTCGTGGACAGAAAGGGTTCTTCGCGCGTTTCACGATGCGCCATGCGCCGGTCATTTTGGCGTAGCGAAGACACGCAGGCGTGTGGAGCGTTTGTACTTTTGGAGTGGCATGCGACAGGATGTTAGAGACTACTGTGCGAAGTGTCATTCCTGTCTCGAAAGAAAAACACCCAAGGGACGAAGACCAGCTCCAATTCAGCCGTTCCCTGAGGTTTCGGCTCCCTTCGAGCGGACAGGTATGGACATAATGGGCCCATTGCCCACGACCACTTCCGGAAACAAGTACATTTTAGTATTTGTCGACCACCTTTCAAAATACGCGGAAGCGGTAGCACTCCCAGATCAGAAGGCAGACACGGTTGCAAGAGCATTTGTCGAACAGATCGTGCTCCGACATGGACCCCCGAGGCAACTCTTGACAGATCGGGGAACGAACTTCGTGTCGCAGCTAATGAGGAGAGTTTGCGAGCTGCTTAAGATCGCTAAGAAGCAGACAACACCGTACCATCCGGCTTGCAACTGCGCGGTGGAGCGACTGAACCAAACCGTGGCCGGGTTCCTGTCGCATTTTCTTTCGCGCGACCAGCGGGACTGGGACTTGTGGCTCCCGTATGCAATGTTTGCCTACAATTCCGCAGCACACGAGAGCACGGGCTAATTGCCATTCTTTCTTCTCTACGGCCGAGACCCGGACCAGCCTAGTGAAGTGCCAGAGGGCCCCCGTCGTGTCCCATACGCTTCACTGGACGACTATAAGGTTGAGCTAGAATCGCGCTTGCAAGTGGCGAGGGACATCGCAAAGGAGTCCTTAAAGAAAGCGGCGAAGCGCAGGAAGGAGGTGCACGATCGCAGTGCTAGAGACGCGCCGTTTGATGTGGGGGACAGCGTGTACATTGAAAACTGCCAAAGGCAGAGTGGGCTAGCTCGTAAGTTCCAGACGAAGTGGAGAGGACCGTGAGAGGTTGTCGAGAAGCTTTCTCCGGTAAACTTCAGAGTCCGAGACGTGAACCGGCGTTTGATAAGGATACACGCAAATCGCCTCAAGTCGGCACCGGTTCAGTATTCACGAAATGAGGAAAGGGAAAGCGCGGATTTTGATGGGGACAGAAGTGAAGCGGAGCGCGCAGATAGTTCGCAAGAAACGCCCTCTCCTGCATTTGTTCGGCAGGCGCCCGAGGTGACGGCCGGAATGCCACCGGATTTACTTCATGCATTGCTAGAAGAAGAAGCGCGCGAGGTTGCCGCGCAGATAACGCCAGGAGAGGCTCCTGCCACGAGCCCTCGCGAGTCCCAAAGCAGACAATGGGGCACAGACTTACTTAGTATGACTCATGAAGGCCGATATCCGCTGCGAAATCGTAAAGCTAAGTCGGACTAATGGCGTAAACAGAGCGGAGTTTTGAACTGGTTAGAATTGTGTAATGCCGCAGCTCATAACATTGCTATGTGCTTATGTGTTAAGTTATCGGAGTTGGTAGTTAAACATTTCTGTCATTAAGTAACACCTGCACAGGAGAGCATGCGGAGCGCATGCAGAACCTGCCCTACTTCCTTTCGTTATCTATATTTTTGTCTGTGCCGTGATCGTGCTAGAAGTGGGAGCTCCTTTGTAACTGTGGTAAATTTATTTCGTCCAGTTTGGACTAGAAAGGAGAGGCTTGGGTGCTGAGTTTCATGTTTATCTGTAAAAGAAGATCAGTGCTGCCCCTGGAGACGCCAGTATTGACAGCGGAGGCATATGGTGTTGTGCAGAGGTGTTGAGTGCAGCGAAAAGTGTTTTGTCGGACGCACTGTGCGAGGCGATTCAGAAAGACAAGGGGAGCTGCGTGGACTCAAATGTTCGGAGAACATTCTTCTGGAGGGTGAGCGAGTGTGACATTCCGTGTGTGCTACGAGGATCCACGTTCGACGGCGCGGCGTAGACGGAGACCCGTGACAGCGGCATCATCAATTACCCAGCCATGCTCTTTGAGTGACGACCAGAAAAACCGGACCCGCCGCCGCCCCGGGGAAACAGGCTTTATCCTCCCCAATTTCCGGTTACATTCCAGGACAAGGGAGCTGTCAGCGGGCCAGAGCGCGCCGTACCACAGCCGACGCTATGCGATACCGCGAAGACGACATTCTTTCCCTCCCCCCCCCCTTTGTCGTGGGCTATCGCCGGGAAGGCACCCACAGCTTCCCAGAAGGGCCGCGACGGACACCTGTCATGGCGGACAGGCAGTACTCGCCAAGAATGTGGAAAGACAGGCGCTAGTGAATTAGCTCCGAAGAGAGAGCCTGTGTATACTCCCACTTGAGAGAGAGTGGTGGCGTTTTTGTTGTTTATTTAGTTTGTATTGTTAACAGACTCTGGGTTCGAGGCTAAGCCCAACCCAAAGGGGTGGTCCCCATCTCGCATGTTATTTTGGATTGGAGAATTGATGCTTTGGGCGGGCCACTGGAAATGACCGCCCTTAGTCCTTTGTTAATCAAGTGCTTAAAAGCACATGTAAACGGATGCAGTCCAGTCTGAGCTGAGGCTCCATGCTTAGCATGTAACTTGATGCTACTTAGGCTCTAACCTGCCCGGTCGATGAGTAAAGTAGAGCAAAGTTTGTTCTGTTGTAAAATTATGCTCTGCTGTCATCATCTACAAGCTCGCCTCCTGTTCATCTTCCAAGCCGAACGACACTAGAGGAAGGGTTTGTGAACCATCCTCGAAGAAACGGACGACTATTGAAATTCTACTGCATACACGCTGAGGACGACATCGTTCGCCAAGAGAGCCTTCAGTGCCGAAGCCCGACGGCGTGCAGCTTCTGCCAGCAACCGCTCGAGCCCAACTCCGGAGCCACTCCATCGCCCCCATGAAGTCGTCGGCACGTAAGCTCGGACGCCCCAGCCTCTGATGTATAACCTTAACCATGTGTAATTATTGAATATACCTGTTTGTTTAAACTGAGCCATACGGTGTCTCTTTGCCTCTCCGTCCCGTGTGGACCTGCGCATTATGGGGGTCATCACACTGGTGTCAGAAGTGGGGTCTCAAAAGCAAATGTCCTCTGAATGCTGTGACATTCATGACTTCAAAATTGTAATCAAAAGGGAATCACGGGACTGATTGTGGGACTTTTACCCCCATTTGAGAGGCTTGAGGCACTGGAGGGCTTAAAAAAAAAATGACTGTATCTGAGGGAGCTCCCACTCCACAGCCGTCGCTCGGAGAAAGCATGCTGGCATTAGGAAGCGTCATTCCGACGTTTACGGGAGATAAGACAGGGGTTCCAATCTCCGATTTCTTTTCCATGCTAGAAGAGATTGGGAAAATGGGGGGATGGTCCGATGCTCAAATGCTGGGAATGGCGAGGTGTAAGATGGCAGGAGCTGCTCATGATTTTGCATGGCGAGACGAAAAAGTAAAATCCACAAAATCATTTGCGGAATTTAAGAAGCTCGCGTTTGAGCATTTTGACAATGAACCACGTCACGTGCGAGTACAGAGGTTCCGTGACGCCGGACAGATGGTAGGGGAGGACGTGCGAACGTTTGCGTCGCGGCTTCAGCGCTTAGCGCGCGATACGTTAAGCAGGTAGGAGGAAGGAGACCAGCTTAAGAAGAAATACGCGGAGGATATACTTAAAGAGGAAATGACCGCTTTGTTCGTGGCTGGTCTGCAAGACCCCGTGCGCCGGTTCGTGCTCTCGCGCAAGCCGAGCAATTTCGACCAAGCCGTGGAGGCCGCATTGGATGAGGAACAAAATGAGGCGTTAACGACAGCCGCAGCGAGAGTACGCGTCATAGAGAGAGCGGTGCTCAACCCTGAGGTTGCTCTCTTGACAGAGCGGTTAGATCGCTTAGAACAGCTGCTATCTCAGCAGGTAGAATGCAAGGTTGAAGCGCGCGCTCAACAGCGCCCATTCGCTGGAAACCGGAGACCGCCACAAAGCTACAGGCGCGGTAGGCGAGATTTTGAAGAAATCGTATGCTTCGCTTGCCAGGGTCGCGGACACATCGCCAGGTTCTGCCAAAACGTGCGCCGTGGGGAGCCACAAAGAGAAGCAGGCGAGACACGCCCTAAGCAAGCCTACAGCGGGGCTCCAGATACCGAGTCAAAAAACTAGTTAGTCCTCCCCAGCCTGAGGAGCGTGGGGAGGGAGCAGTAGATGATGAGGTGGTGGTAGTTTGTGTGGCCGACGAGGCATGCCCTGTTGTGCGTTGCAAGTTAAATGGTTGTTGTATGGAATTGTTGATAGATACGGGGTCAAAGGTGACATTGCTTAAGGAGAGCAGTTTTAACACGCTTCGAAGGAAGGGGGACCGCGAGGTGTTGGAAGCGTCTGGTGGTATGGCAACCAAATTTGTAGGCATAACGGGGGATCCTCTTGGCATAAGTGGACTCTACCGGTTACACTTCTCTCTCGGCGGAATTGCATTGGAGCACCCCTGCTACGTATGCCCGGACACGGTGTCTCTGCCAAACGGAGTGTCAGGTATATTAGGGCAGGATTTTTTGAGAAAAGGGAAGGTAGTAGTCTCATTCTCTGAGGAAGAGGTTAATGCGGGCGGCTCAAAAGTTCCGTTTTTGAACAGGAGAGGGGCTGAGATTCGCATTACCGATATTGACACCCGTCAAACAGTGGGATCATTGGAGAAGGTATATTCGCGGGTTGCCGTCCGGTTGGTCGAGGAGGCGGTCGTCCTTCCTTGGTCGGAGCACATTTTGTACGCGTTTGTGCCTTCAGATGTAGAGAGCGGCGCCGTGGGAGTGCTTGAGCCGGTCGACTCTCTCAGCAATGGCCTGAAGGCAGCCGCGTGCCTCGTGACAGTTACTGACGCCCACAGAGTGCCCCTACGGGTGGTTAACTGTAGCCAGCAGCCACTGAGCCTTCCCAAGAACAAAACATTGGCTTTCTTCACCTCTGCGATAGAGCAACGTGAGCCCACCGATACGGTACTCGCAACTGTAGAGCATGCTAGTCCTTCGGCTGCTCCAAAGGTGTCGTTCGATCTTTCTCACGTAAAATCCAGGGAGAGGGAGGCTCTGGCTGGTTTGCTGAACGACTACTCGGAGGTATTCGCCGCGTCCAACCTGGATTTGGGCTGCTGTGGCGTTATAAAGCACAGGATAGAAACCGGCACTTCATCGCCCGTTTACCAGCGTGCGTACAGGATTCCTTACTCCCAACGTGAGGAGATGGAGCGGCAGGTGCAGGACCTGATTGATCGCGGCATTGTCGAACACTCAAAGTCACCCTGGGGAGCACCAGCACTATTGGTGGAAAAGCCAGATGGCTCGTATCGATTGGTAGTGGACTACCGCAAACTAAATGCCGTAACTCGCATCGATCCATACCCCATCCCCAATATACAGGAGACGCTTTCTCAGCTGGGCTCTGCCAGGTACTTCACGGTAGTGGACATGGCGGCGGGATTCTGGCAGATAGCAATGGATCCGGCAGATGCCGAGAAAACGGCATTCAACACGCCCTCAGGGCACTATGAATGGAAAAGAATGCCGATGGGTCTGGCCAACAGCCCTGCTGTCTGGCAGAGAACCGCTGATGTTATCCTGGCAGGTCTTCTGGGGAGGCTGTGCTTCGTGTATATGGATGACATTATCATATACAGTGACAGTTTTGATAACCATTTGCGCGATATTGAGCAGGTTTTGGTGCGACTAAGAGCAGCGGGTCTCAAGCTGAAGCCCTCTAAGTGCCAATTCCTCAAAAACGAGGTGAAATACCTCGGGCACGTTGTTTCAGCTGACGGCGTGCGACCGGACCCTGAGAAACTAAGGTGTGTCTCGGATTTTCCATCCCCGACTAGCGTCCGCCAGGTCCGGCAGTTTCTCGGCCTGATCGGTTACTACCGAAGGCACATAGAGGAGTTCGCCAAGCTCGCTAAGCCGCTCACCGCCTTAACAGCCAAAAATGTCGCCTTTCGTTGGGACGAAAACGCGGAGAATGCTTTTGGGGCCCTGAAAAGGAAGCTAATGAGTGCACCGCTGTTACGCCACCCGGATTTTAGTTTGCCCTTCGTTATGGCCCCAGATGCGTCAAAGTTCGCAGTTGGTGCCGTGCTATCTCAGGTTATCGAGGGCAAAGAACATCCCGTTGCTTTTGCTAGCCGACAGTTGAGCCCCACAGAGCAAAAGTACGGAGCTACGGAAAGGGAGTGCCTCGCCGTTGTCTGGGCAGTAAAGCACTTCAGATGCTACCTTTACGGCCGCAAATTCAAGCTAGTCACAGACTGCCATCCTCTGAAATGGGTGATGAGTGTCAGGGACCCTAGCTCGCGACTCGCTAGATGGAATCTACATCTGCAGGAATACTGCTTTGAAGTTGAGCACAAGTCAGGAAAGACACATCTGAATGCTGATGCACTCAGCCGCACAGCTGCCGTGGCAGCTATAGAAGAGTTTGTCCCCGTAGTCGACCCCGCCGAATTACGCACAGAGCAGTGCAAAGATCCTGACCTGAAGCGAATAATCGAAAGCTCAGAGGGCGCACCGTCTCATCCCGAACAGCTAGGTTATTTCATTGACAAAGACGGCACCCTGTGTCGGCGCACGAGGCCAACCAGGAAAGGGAGACCAGAGAAAACCGCTTGGGAGAGAGTCGTCATACCTCGGTCGTGGACAGAAAGGGTTCTTCGCGCGTTTCACGATGCGCCATGCGCCGGTCATTTTGGCGTAGCGAAGACACGCAGGCGTGTGGAGCGTTTGTACTTTTGGAGTGGCATGCGACAGGATGTTAGAGACTACTGTGCGAAGTGTCATTCCTGTCTCGAAAGAAAAACACCCAAGGGACGAAGACCAGCTCCAATTCAGCCGTTCCCTGAGGTTTCGGCTCCCTTCGAGCGGACAGGTATGGACATAATGGGCCCATTGCCCACGACCAGTTCCGGAAACAAGTACATTTTAGTATTTGTCGACCACCTTTCAAAATACGCGGAAGCGGTAGCACTCCCAGATCAGAAGGCAGACACGGTTGCAAGAGCATTTGTCGAACAGATCGTGCTCCGACATGGACCCCCGAGGCAACTCTTGACAGATCGGGGAACGAACTTCGTGTCGCAGCTAATGAGGAGAGTTTGCGAGCTGCTTAAGATCGCTAAGAAGCAGACAACACCGTACCATCCGGCTTGCAACGGCGCGGTGGAGCGACTGAACCAAACCGTGGCCGGGTTCCTGTCGCATTTTCTTTCGCGCGACCAGCGGGACTGGGACTTGTGGCTCCCGTATGCAATGTTTGCCTACAATTCCGCAGCACACGAGAGCACGGGCGAATTGCCATTCTTTCTTCTCTACGGCCGAGACCCGGACCAGCCTAGTGAAGTGCCAGAGGGCCCCCGTCGTGTCCCATACGCTTCACTGGACGACTATAAGGTTGAGCTAGAATCGCGCTTGCAAGTGGCGAGGGACATCGCAAAGGAGACCTTAAAGAAAGCGGCGAAGCGCAGGAAGGAGGTGCACGATCGCAGTGCTAGAGACGCGCCGTTTGATGTGGGGGACAGCGTGTACATTGAAAACTGCCAAAGGCAGAGTGGGCTAGCTCGTAAGTTCCAGACGAAGTGGAGAGGACCGTGAGAGGTTGTCGAGAAGCTTTCTCCGGTAAACTTCAGAGTCCGAGACGTGAACCGGCGTTTGATAAGGATACACGCAAATCGCCTCAAGTCGGCACCGGTTCAGTATTCACGAAATGAGGAAAGGGAAAGCGCGGATTTTGATGGGGACAGAAGTGAAGCGGAGCGCGCAGATAGTTCGCAAGAAACGCCCTCTCCTGCATTTGTTCGGCAGGCGCCCGAGGTGACGGCCGGAATGCCACCGGATTTACTTCATGCATTGCTAGAAGAAGAAGCGCGCGAGGTTGCCGCGCAGATAACGCCAGGAGAGGCTCCTGCCACGAGCACTCGCGAGTCCCAAAGCAGACAATGGGGCACAGACTTACTTAGTATGACTCATGAAGGCCGATATCCGCTGCGAAATCGGAAAGCTAAGTCGGACTAATGGCGTAAACAGAGCGGAGTTTTGAACTGGTTAGAATTGTGTAATGCCGCAGCTCATAACATTGCTATGTGCTTATGTGTTAAGTTATCGGAGTTGGTAGTTAAACCTTTCTGTCATTAAGTAACACCTGCACAGGAGAGCATGCGGAGCGCATGCAGAACCTGCCCTACTTCCTTTCGTTATCTATATTTTTGTCTGTGCCGTGATCGTGCTAGAAGTGGGAGCTCCTTTGTAACTGTGGTAAATTTATTTCGTCCAGTTTGGACTAGAAAGGAGAGGCTTGGGTGCTGAGTTTCATGTTTATCTGTAAAAGAAGATCAGTGCTGCCCCTGGAGACGCCAGTATTGACAGCGGAGGCATATGGTGTTGTGCAGAGGTGTTGAGTGCAGCGAAAAGTGTTTTGTCGGACGCACTGTGCGAGGCGATTCAGAAAGACAAGGGGAGCTGCGTGGACTCAAATGTTCGGAGAACATTCTTCTGGAGGGTGAGCGAGTGTGACATTCCGTGTGTGCTACGAGGATCCACGTTCGACGGCGCGGCGTAGACGGAGACCCGTGACAGCGGCATCATCAATTACCCAGCCATGCTCTTTGAGTGACGACCAGAAAAACCGGACCCGCCGCCGCCCCGGGGAAACAGGCTTTATCCTCCCCAATTTCCGGTTACATTCCAGGACAAGGGAGCTGTCAGCGGGCCAGAGCGCGCCGTACCACAGCCGACGCTATGCGATACCGCGAAGACGACATTCTTTCCCTCCCCCCCCCTTTGTCGTGGGCTATCGCCGGGAAGGCACCCACAGCTTCCCAGAAGGGCCGCGACGGACACCTGTCATGGCGGACAGGCAGTACTCGCCAAGAATGTGGAAAGACAGGCGCTAGTGAATTAGCTCCGAAGAGAGAGCCTGTGTATACTCTCACTTGAGAGAGAGTGGTGGCGTTTTTGTTGTTTATTTAGTTTGTATTGTTAACAGACTCTGGGTTCGAGGCTAAGCCCAACCCAAAGGGGTGGTCCCCATCTCGCATGTTATTTTGGATTGGAGAATTGATGCTTTGGGCGGGCCACTGGAAATGACCGCCCTTAGTCCTTTGTTAATCAAGTGCTTAAAAGCACATGTAAACGGATGCAGTCCAGTCTGAGCTGAGGCTCCATGCTTAGCATGTAACTTGATGCTACTTAGGCTCTAACCTGCCCGGTCGATGAGTAAAGTAGAGCAAAGTTTGTTCTGTTGTAAAATTATGCTCTGCTGTCATCATCTACAAGCTCGCCTCCTGTTCATCTTCCAAGCCGAACGACACTAGAGGAAGGGTTTGTGGACCATCCTCGAAGAAACGGACGACTATTGAAATTCTACTGCATACACGCTGAGGACGACATCGTTCGCCAAGAGAGCCTTCAGTGCCGAAGCCCGACGGCGTGCAGCTTCTGCCAGCAACCGCTCGAGCCCAACTCCGGAGCCACTCCATCGCCCCCATGAAGTCGTCGGCACGTAAGCTCGGACGCCCCAGCCTCTGATGTATAACCTTAACCATGTGTAAATATTGAATATACCTGTTTGTTTAAACTGAGCCATACGGTGTCTCTTTGCCTCTCCGTCCCGTGTGGACCTGCGCATTATGGGGGTCATCACAACAGTCTCCGCATACATATTTACACAGATGTATCAGTTCACTCGACCAGTTCTGCGGGGTCGGCGGTGATACCGGACAGATCCATCTTCATGAAAGTGAAGACGACCCATCCAACATCTTCAACTGGTGCGGAACTCGCAGCCTTACGGGCTGCGGTAGAGTTAATCAGTCAAGAACCTCCACATGACTGGACGGTTTTCACCGACTTTAAAGCAGCCCTTCAAGCCCTGGAAGCTGCGCTACGCCGCGGGTCACAGAAGCAACTTGTTGCTGAGATCCGTCTACTGTACCACGGCACCGTTTCCAAAGGTCATGACATCATTTTTCAATGGCGGCCAGGACACTGTGGTATTAACGGTAATCACCAGGCCGATGCGGCTGCGTGTTCTGCTCACAACGACGGACTTCCAGTAAGGATCCGAATATCGAGACCTGACGCTGCGTGTGGGCTTCGGCCTTTCAAGCTGGAGCTCACACTTTCAGCGTGGAACACGTGAGAGTTTCGCAACCTCCGCCTCAAGGCACTGGACCCTGAACGGCGCCTTCGTCTTCCACGTAACTTAGAACGTCGCGACGCAACACTGTTATGCCGTTTATGGATCGGTGTTGCATTTACCAATTACTATGCTTTCCGGATGGGGATGGCTGACAGCCCTGCCTGTGAGAGCTGTGGCTGTGAGGAGACCATCGCTCATCTTCTCTGTGAGTGCCCTGCATTTCCGAGTGCAAGACATACGCTGGGTTGTGCCCTGGACCGCCTCGATCCTCGCCGATTAACAGAGCAAAAGATCCTCGGTCCGTGGCCACAGCAGTCGACTGCCCTCCAGGCATACAAGGCACAGCGCTTGTGTTTGCGTCCTTCTCGTCTCGTATTTGTTACTGCTGCGCTGCAATTTTTCCAGTATGCAGAACCAACTAGCCAGTCACTATGTTTTAAGCACTCTTTGCCTACTTGAGAGCGACTGGATTGAGTGACAAATTGTGACAGCATTGTGCGTGTGTGTGTTATGCCTTTTCTCCTTCTTTCTTCCTCCTTTTAGTTCCCTAATCCCTCTTCCCCAGTGCAGGGTAGCCAACCGGAACCTTTTTCTGGTTAACATCCCTGCCTTTCCCTCCTCCTCTTTATCTATCTATGTTCTGTCCAATCAAAATTCCCGAAGTCTGTCATTCTTTTGGTGTGTGTTCATGTCCTTGCTTTGTATAGCCTCTGAAAGTCCCACAGGTGTATGCTTTCGTAAATAATGTCCTGCATGTGCGAACCTGCTGCATCAGCAGGTTCTCTTAGCTCTTAGCGTGTTGAGTAAAAAGTTTGTTTTTTAAGCGTTTGTAATGCAGCTCAGCCCTCCAAGTACGGGCCTG
The DNA here is from genome assembly GCF_052857255.1 of Amblyomma americanum. Classification (NCBI taxonomy): domain Eukaryota; kingdom Metazoa; phylum Arthropoda; class Arachnida; order Ixodida; family Ixodidae; genus Amblyomma; species Amblyomma americanum. The sequence goes on from NC_135503.1 coordinate 158,212,658, forward strand.
CTTCCTGTTTTACGTTTTTGTTTGTATTGCGACACGTGGAATAAGTGTTACACATCTGATGACCAAGGCATTTTATACACAAACTCACAGATGACTGGTGCTATGGAGCACATGTCTTTGTGTGAAAGTTGTTTATATTTGTGCAGTGCAGAAAGTTGATAACAAAAGACAAAATAGGTAACACAAGTAGTTTCCGGTGGAGATGTTTTGGAAAAACCAGTAAATCGTGGAAAAATAATAGATGATGTAAACGGCCAAAATAACAATAAAATGAGACAAAACTGACAACTAAAACCAGGTGTGGAACTCTAGGCTGCAGCGTTCACAAATGGTGAGGGAAGCCTATCTTGTTTCATCTCTTCATGCAAGGGGGGCGAGCACTTAGATCTTACTTTTTATTTAATATGTTCATTTGACCCTAAAGGCTCTCTTTAGGGCAACAAATAATATTGTTTACCTTCTGAAAGGATTCTTCTGCTCTGCAAGTGCGATGATCAGTTCGCATTATGAAAGTTAAATTGACAGCTCCACAAGAGCAACAATAGAGAAATTAATGAGAGTTTGGCACACCCTTAAAAATTCAAACGTTCTTCTAAATATCACACAGTGCCCTTCTTGTCTGGCAGTTATATATTCTTGCTCAGGTGGCCGAAACTCCACAAACAACACCCATGCAGCACTGAGTAAAATGGGCTATGCATTTGACCTGACATATTGTCGTAATGGCCCCAACTCCTCGCAGCTGATTGTTGTTTTATCTAGACTAGACGGTTCAGGCTGGGCTATCTTAAACAGGTATAGACCGCGCAGTGCTTGGTTTTCTATAAGTTAGAAGGTTGGCTTTTTTCTCATACAGTGCTGGCCAGCGATTGAATATCTCTGATGATGCTCCAGTACATAATCCTGCAACTCTTGTAGCGAGCCTACAGTCGATACAGCCCTGCAAAAATTTCAGACTTACCTGCTGCTCACTTTTATTGCTTGAAGGCCTGGTACTGCCGCAAGAGGAAGCCAAAGAATGGATGCTTAGCGTTAGTTGAAAGTAGTAGCACTTTTTGTTACTCAGTATTGTTTTCGTAACACCTCTTACTATAAAACACTATGAATGGGTTGGCACCACACTTACCATGTTTAATGTGCTAGCTTGCTTGAGCAGATATTTGGCAATTTTCAGATTCATATTTACCAGGGTATAGCTTTCGCGAGAGTTCATATTAAATTGACAGTATTCCTATCGACCTGCTATGCTCACTATGTGGGCAACACCTGCATAAAGGAAATGTAGCTGCCTGCTCAGAATTCCACATATAAAGCTGAAATTTGAAATCTTTCATGAAACTGCGAGAAGCTGGGCTTCCTAGTGATACTACACCCCGGCTTTCTCGACTTTGGAAGTTCCTTTCACAGTGAAAGCTCCTTGATACACACAAACAGTTTCTGCTTAATCGTTCATAATTGCTGCCAACTATTACTAGTCCTTTTTCACTTTGTTCCTCCGTCTGCTCAATTTAATTTAGCTATAATTTGTTGCTTCTTCCAAATTACCTTCATTCAGATAGCACAAGTGTCATCTTTCTGCTGTCCTTGTCCTTCAAGAATGAGCCCACTGCAACTTGTCCAACCGTCAAGTCTTCATTACTTGCACGTACTTGCGTTGTGGGAAGTGCACTCAGGTTGTGCTGTATTGCTTGTACAAAACTTTATTAGCGTACTGCTGATCAGGGTAACATTTATTTGGTTTTCCTTCCAAACAAAGGTTAGCAAATGGGAGAAAAAAAGATAATGGGAGAGGGTTTGATTCTATGAAACTCGTTCGTCTGGATAACATGGATATTGAGGAAATGCTGACATGATAATAATCAGTGCTTTGCAGAAGGCAAGGCACGCACCCTGACGCAGTATGTGGGCTTTATGCAGTTCTCAGGAATTTGCAAAAAGTGCATACAAATGAGGAAGTACATTCTATAGCGATGTCTCTCATTTTACCCGCATATGCTTGGCACAAACTGGCTCGGCTGGGGTCACTCTTTATGCATGGGAGCTAATGCAGGTATAGCTGTTCTGTTCTGCCATTTTACTGTTGCGTATGAAAATGTGTGTGTTCATTCATAGTGATTACAAGAGCAATGTGATATTTTACCACAGGTACAAACCCTGTTATCTGGTTTGAATTTCGGCAGTTGTATTGTTGAAGGCAGCATTTAATGCATATGTTGTATGTGTAGCCAAAAGTATGTGTATGTATATCTATACAAAGTACACATTTGTCCGAAATATCACTTGTAATAATCCAGATTAATGTACATTTTATTTTTTGTTTTACCTGGAGTTCATTGTTCTGCCTTGCATTTTGATGTTAAATAAATGACTGTACACCTTGTTACCTTCAGTGGGCACAGTTCATTTCTGAAACTGATATATTCCAGCTAACGAAACCCACAGTATCGCTGTGCGGGGAAAGCATTTCTCATTTCTCCCACGATACAGCTTGGCAGAACTCTGCGATTCCTCCTCCCAAGGCGATGCCAAATCCAGCGCACAAACTGTCGATACGCCGTGTACCTGTAACGATTGCATAAAATAGTCGCTGCATTATGATGGTGATGTACAAAGCACAAAAAATACTGTTAGTTACAGAACGCTGAGTCAGTTTTTCCATTAGCTGTGCATTACCAGTGGCGAGTGCCAGCAAATGAGGTGCCAGGCTAGGTGTATAGACAGAATGAGAGAGTATGTAGCGATACTATATAGGAAGCTATATTTTCACTGCTTTTAGCCTTGCTCTGAGCATTATCAAAATTTCAACCACTGTCCTGACACTTTAAAACTTAGTTCATACGAAGGTGCCTGCACTCAAAATGTATAACTGCAAGCGGAATGGTGGCGAAGCTAGGTTTTAAGGTCCGAACAAATGTGGAGTTTAATGCAAGAGACACAAATGTCACCATTGAAACTGGTACGCATGAGTGGAGCATGACAATATCGCAAGTGCCTCTCATATAAGGTCGAACATGCAATATTCCGTTACCTGTGAATCTCTAGTGCGTTGATGAGGCCGATCTGGCTTGCAGTAGTGCCAAATATGCAAGTAGGAGTGCACAGATGTTAAGGCACCCCTGCACAACATGTTGATGCTGGTGATGCACAGCACACACTCGGGGATGTGGGCAGCTACTTCAGGGATTTCACGGCAGCACACATACTAGAGCACGGTGTCCATGTCGCGACAGTGGCCGCATACTCACCTAGGATAAACGTTATTATTATTGCTACTACTACTATTGCAGTACGCAAAACTGCACTTGCAAGCCGTCGCGCCCGCAGCCGAAGGCTATTTCGGAAAGACCGCTTTGTGCATGTATCGGCCGCGTTTTTGCGAGTTTTCGAATTAACGCACGCTCGCCACGAAGCATGCGACAAGCGCAAGATCATGTGTTTCACGGAGCACGAACAAAAAAATATAAGAAACGTATAGAGGTGCGCGAATGGCTTGCTGGAGCGGCAAAATTATGCCCCTCAATCACGCAGTCCACGGCGCTATACATGTACGTGGGAGAACACGTGCAAAGAGTTAAGAGAGAAATGGCATCCAAATGGCGAAATGGGTGCTCGCGACAAAGTACATACGCATTATTTACGCAAACAGCAAAGACCGAGCTACAACATGCGGGGTTGCACGTGTTAGTGGTAGTGACTGGTAGTGACTGATCGGGCACTGCAGGTGGGACAAAAACAAACAAAACTCCCTTAGCCGAGCAGCAAAATAACACGACAACACTGCTTACCAGTTGACGTTCCCTACACGCTCGGAGTCCGCTGGCACAACCGTAAGGGCGTCGGGCCTAACTCCTGGCTCCTCTTTGGAATCGCTGGCCAGTGGGTCAAAAATAAAGTTGTTGTTGCCTCAAATACGATGGCACATGCCCACGTTGGGGGATTGGCCAGGGTCTAGTTCGGGTTCAAACTAGAAAAAACTAATTCAAGTTTATCTCAAGCGGTGTAAAATTAAAGTGGTTGTCGTGGTTCGCAAACGCGGCGTCTTCTTAAGAGTGTATCGTCCTCCGATGCCTGATAATCACTGTCCTCGCCCAAATAAGATTAGTCGCCTTCTGACTCGGAGCCATTCGCCATTAATTTGCGACTTGCCGTGCTCCCGTCTCTCCGTCGTCTCCGTGTTTACGCACGTGCGTGTCAAGCAGTCGACGTGCCCAGTCGACGTCACGGTTTTCGGGGCCCACGTGACAACGCATTGTCTGGTTATTGAGGTCGTGTAGAAACCTGGCAGCTACGAACCGAAACCGAAATTGGTGGGTACAAATAGTACGGTGAATTATTATATAATACGTGTTCATGCTTCTAACATCGTGTACCATGCTTACAGAATCACTACGCATTATTTACAACCGAGAGGTGCAACACAAAAATGTGGTGTCTCTACCCCTTTAAGCGAAGTCCGCCTAGCACTCTTTAGTATTCACCGCACTACGGGGCCGGGGTCGGATGGCATAACGTACAAGGCACTACTCAGTCTGGACGAAGGCTCCCTCCAGGAACTCACGGAGCTTTTTAATAACCACTGGTACGCTGGGACGCTCCCATCTGCCTGGATCCATGTCAGCATACGATTTATACCCAAACAGGGCAAACCTCTCACCCTTCAAAATTTGCGCCCAATCTACTTAACGAGCAGTGTCAGCAAGCTCTTCGAGCATGTCATTCTCAATCGCCTGCAACCGTTCCTAGCAACGACAGGCTTTCTCTCAAACGTTCACTTTGGTAATTCCGTCCAAACATCTAGGCGCAAAACGTACTTCTCGCCCTTTAAGAGTCTCTTTTTTACACTAAGCACCGTACAGACGCTTTCGACACAATAAGCCATGACCATATCCTGACATTAGCCATCACGGGTTGCGGCACCCGCATATTGCAATATGTTCGGGCCTTCCTTCAGGGATGCACGGAAGAACTACACCTTGGGGGTGTCCCCTCTCTAACCGGGGAACACCAGAAGGGGCGGTCCTATCACATTCACTTTTTAACATTGCCCTAGTGCCACTGTAAATGACCCTTGCTGCCATCCAAGGGCTCCACACAGCTACATACGCAGATGATATAACCGTCTCGGCAACGAGAGGATCCCTTTGTAAATCCTAGGATATCCCGCAATCTTTCATAGACATCAGTACCGCACATTTAGCAAACACAGGCCTCCATTTCTCTCTAAATAAATCGGAACTCTTGCATCTGAAACCTCTCCCCATGAACCCCCCCCCCCCCCCCCCCCCCATTGAACTGCACATGTACGGGAATCCAGTGCCCATTGTGTCTCAGGCGAAGATTCTCGGCTTTCTCATTAACAACACACTCGATGCAACCGCCAACCTTCAGCTCTTGCAAAGACAGATCAAACAGATCGCTGCACTAATCAGGTGGGTGGCAGCACGCAATGACGGACTGTCTGAAGGCGTTACCCTCAATATGACAAATGCATTAATCGTACTATATAACACATGCTCACTCAGCGCCAAACACAACAGGCAGACATACTTTACGCACGGCTCTCACCTCTGCCCTACGTCTTCCACGGACGGTTAGCACGAAACGCCTCTTGGCCACTGGTATCCACAATACCGTGATTGAATTAATGCACCAACCAATTAGTGCAAAGCACCAACAAATTAGTACGCCTGAGTCGGACGGAAACAGGGCAACGCCTACTGCGACAGCTCCTTCTCAATCTACCCATTCCCTACTCATCAAGTAATACATCTTACACTTTTCTGCGTACGCAGCATCATATATATCAGAAGCCCCTACCGCACAATATGACCGCTAGCCTCCATCAGGGTAGGCGGCAGGGTCGAGCGAGCTATTACACCTAAAAATACAGCAACCGCTCCGATAACCTTTATGTGGACGCGGCAGAAAATTCTAAATAAGTCTTTTTCACGGCAGTCGCAGCCCATGAAGACGCCACAGTGGGGGCCGCCGCCACTATCCGAGCTAATTCACCTACAGAGGCAGAAGGATCCGCCATCGCACTGGCGCTGGCCCTCTCCGCCACTGACAAAAACATAACCGAAATTTGCAGTTTCCCAGGTCGCAAACCGCCACTACCTAAAGGGCGTGGCGACGCCGGCCACCACCCACTGTATTCTTGCCCCAGCCACCTCTCTCGACCGAACGGTTACTCTGTCGTGGATCCTTGGACAGGCCTCGATTCCCGGGCAGGCCTCGATCCCCGGTAATGAGCACGTTCAAGCTCTGTCCCGAGAACTCTTTTCGCAGACCCCGGACGATCAAGCACCCAACCCTGCGCAAGAGGCCCCATCGGTCCTTTATATATATTATCAAATCACCACTTTCATTAATTCAAAACTTTAATGAACCAGAACGGTTGCGTTGTCATCGCCGTGGACGTGGTGTTGGGTCCAGGCTTCAGGCGATGGCTGCGGCTTCGTGCCTGCAGACGATCCCCAGTGCCCAATCCACCACCAGCCACTGAATTTCAGGTTCCGTGCTGGTTACCGCAGTCTCCCACTGCTCTTTGTTGCTAATATGCCATTTTGGCCTAGGCCTAAGCCTGGGGCATCCGTACATCATACGTACATCATCCTTACACATGGGGCACTGTGGTTTAAAGTTACCGGGGTACATTAGGGCTGTTCTGTGTGGGCTAGGGAATGTGCCTGTTTGAAATTGCCTCCAAAGAACCTGTTTCTGTTTATTTAGTGATTTATGCGGGGGCCGGGTATATTAATCTCTGTTATTGTAATAGTTTGTAATCTCCTGGTACGTATTCCTGCGCTCCTCAGCTATCTCCCAAGGATGAGAGCTTATGACCCGGTAAATGAGACCTCGAGCTTTTTCATGACCCATTTCACTCAGTCAATGAAAGTAGTGTGCGGGGACTCAGACCAATTTAGTCAGGCAATTTTGAATATATTTTGCCCTGTAAATGATTTGGTATGCAACTTTGTGTATTTTTCATTGCGCAAAGTTCCTTACGGCACTTTTCGAGTCATTCATTAAGACTCTACATTGTGTGTTGGTTCTCGCCAGGGCGACTGATGCCTCTTCTGCTTCCTCGAATTTGTTTGTGAGTACAGCGGCAGCTGTTGTTCATGATTAAACTGCGCGAAAGAAACCGGGACAAAAGGCAAGAAAACACGTACACACAGAGAGCGCAGAACTTCCAACTTTTATTCGAAAAACGCTTTCGAGCATTCCTTTTAAATGAAGCCACCCACCACGTGACACGGCCCCAATCCAACACAGCAGATAAGTTTAACAGTTCTTTAGAGCCAATCTGGAGAAACAATCTAAAAAACCCCAAATGTATGCATGCCTAAACACCCTTGATACCTAGGTAAAAGGAGAGAGGAAGATAAAACCTGAAGGTGAAACCAAAACTTCAAAGAGAACGAAAATATATTACGAGCGAAAAACTTACTAAGCAAAAGTATGAGACGTGAAATCAACAGTAACAACGGTAAAAGATGAAGGTGCAAGCACTAAAAAGTAGGCAGAAAAGCAAAAAAAAACGAAACCATATGAATGATACAAAAGATTAACAACGAGGCTAAAACCATGAAACCGACAGTGAATTATGAAAACAACAATAAACAAAGGTAAAGGTGATGCAAAAAATTACAAAGGCTAAAACCAGGCTAAAACCTAGGGGGGATGGAAACAACAAGTCACAAGAGTAAAGGTGCAGGGTTAAAAAAGGACAGTTTCAAGTGTTAGTTTCTAAAAACGAGTTTCTTTTGAAAGCAGAATGGACGGTGTGCTCACACAATTGTTAGCATTCTTTGCGATTAGGAAGGCCTCAATTATTTCTCTTTCTGTTTTAGTTCTAACCGTCACGAGGAACATTGTTGTGCTTTCGAGAAACGGATGGCAATCTCTTTTTTGCACTTTTTACAATGTAAAGCTAAATTGCCCCCTGAGTTGGTAGACAGATTGCGAACGTGTTCAACTGCCCTCTCATTGAAGCATCGCCAAGTTTGGCCGAGCTGTTGTTGTTTCGTCGTCCTGGTTTAAAGCGGCTATCACGAGGCCCTTCCTCTCCTCATGCTTTGCCGCGTCCATGCAGGTTACCTTCCTTTGGCCACCGTAATATTTATGGAGAGCTTTACCTCTAGCCAGTCTTCTAGCTTCATGTCTCGTGGGGTTCATATTTTTTGGAATCGGCTCAACTTGAAGCACCGCGCAAATACTCTTAGGTATTCGATGCTTCTCGAATTTTTCGGTGACAGCCAATTTAGAGTTTTCTAATGATTGTTTTGCCGGTTTTAGAGTTAGCGAGTCTTTCCAACTGTAAGATTTTGTGAGCCTCAATCAGTTCCTCCATGGTGTTGTGTACCCCTAACCCCAGCAACTTATCCGTAGGCGTAATTGTGGGTAGGCATAGCGCGATTTTGTATGCCTGCCTAATCTGGGTGTTAATTTTCTCTGTTTTAGTCCGGTCCAGATTTAAATAAGGTGCCATATATACGATCCTACTCAGGACGAAGGCCTGGAAAAACCTCCTGGTGTCTGCCTCTTTCTCATTACTTTGTGTTTATTGGTGCTTCTAATTAACCTGCTGATTTGACCTACGCAAGAGGCCATTTTCTTGATGGCTGTGGCATTTTTACTATTACTCTGAATTTAGAGTCCCAGTATATTAAGTTTATTGACTTCCGGAATTTTGTTTTGCCCCAGAAGAATCTCAATGGGTGGGTGTTCTTTATTTTCTCGGGTGCGTTATTGTTAGAAGTTCCGATTTAGACGGGGAACAGGTGAGTCCAACCCGCTAGGCTTCCTTGACCACTCTGTCTGCGCCTCATTGAAGGGTTTCCTCCAGCTCGGCATGACTTCCTTGGTGGCCCATAGCGTGATGGCATCGGCGTAGAGTGCGCGGGACAGGTTAGGCACTTCGTTAAGTTCTTTAGCCAGATTTATGAGAGTTATTTTAAATAGGAAGGGGGACAAGACTGATCCTTGTGGGGTCCCTTTGCTTCCTAATTTAATGATTTCATTTTGAGTGTGTTAATATGTATCTCAGCCGTTCTGCTTTAAAGAAACGCTGAGATATAATTGTAGGTGCTCTTCACTATCCCCAGCGACCCTAGCGCCTCTAGAATAGCTTCGTGCTTGGCATTGTCAAAACCCTTGATTAAATCTAGCGCTAGTATTGCTCGGGTATCCCTACTGCTTTTTGGATTAATCACCTCCTCGGCCAGCTGCAGCATGACGTCCTGTGTTGACAACGAAGGCCTAAAGCCCAGCATAGAATCCGGGCATAGGTCCCCCTTGTTCATGTGATGCTGAATTCTGTTCAGTACTACGTGTTCCAAAAGCTTTCCTACACATGATGTGAGAGAAATCGGTCTTATGTCTTAAGTCGAGGGCCTTGGCAGGTTTGGGTATCATTATCATCTTTGCATGTTTCCAAGTATCCGGAATTACTCCCGCTAGCCGACATTGACTGAAGAAGTCTATGAGATATTTTACAGACCTGTCATCTAGGTTTCTTAGCGTTTTGTTGGTTACGTTATCTGCTCCCTAGGCGGTGCGTAACTTGTGCAATGCTGCTCTTACTTCCGCCTCCGATATGTCCTCGTCCATATCCGAATTTGGAGTACCGTTGTATTTCTGATGCGGTGCTGAATTGGTGCCGCCAATATAGATACGTTCGATTTCCTTAATAAAGTCTCATCTGTTAAACCTGCCTGGTGTAGTAGTCTAATTATACCCTTCCTGCTTTCCGCCTTGCTGCTTTCTGGGTCTAATAAGTTCCTCAGGAGTTGCCACGTGTTTTTATTGCCTAATTTACCACTCATCTGATCGCAAACTTGATTCCACTGCTGCCTAATTAAGTCTTGCGAGTGCTTTTATATGCTAAGATCCAACTTGTTGATTTTTAACTTCAGTTTCGGGTTGTGCTTTTGGTTTATCCACATTTGAATCAAGGAAGCCCTTGCCTGCAACATGTGTAATATCCTACTGCCTAGCTCTTGGTCTTCTCTCTCTATCGACACAGATTCGGCTGCTGCAGTAACGTCCCTTTCGAGCTGTCCTAACCAAGTGCTAATATCTTTAGGTGTTTCTTCCTCTTCCCGTTGGGTTCTAATCAACCTGAATTGGTCCCAATTAGTTATTTTCGTCTGTAATTTTGGAATGTCTCTTATATGCCTAATCAGTAATCTGGTTTCATTAATAAAATGGTCGCTGCCTAAGCTGCTTTGGGTGTTTTGCCGCTTTCCATCCCCAAATTTTTACACATGGTCAGGTCTGGGCTGGTGTTTCGTTGGACGCTGTTCCCAATCCGGGCCGGCTTCATTGGATCATTTAGAAGCGTTGGGCCTTCGTCCTGAATGCAGTTCCAGATCTCTACACCTTTGGTTGGTCTATTTTGTATCCCCACGCAGTGTGCGAAGCGTTTAGCTCTCCAACCACTATAAGTGACTGTCTACCGCTCACACTAAACGCCTTTTTAAAGCTTCCACTACCGCTGGATGCTTTTCTTTGGGTTCATTATACACATTCAGCACGAAAATACAGCTTTTGCCACTTTGCGAGGGTATCAGCTCCACTAGGAGGAAGTCTACGTCTACGGGGCCTATGTCATGTTCTACAGCCGTGAGGATTCTTTGCACAAGTATAGCCGTATTTTTCTTTTCGAGTGCCTTGTAGTCTCTTAATTTAGTTATTGCTTCCATGTCTTTTAAGGCAATCACGTTCGCCCCAGTCCCTTCCTCCGGGTTTTGGATATGAATCTGCTGGTTCTCCCTTTTTCAACGGTATCCCCTGCAGTTCCACTGCCAGATAATGGTTTTCTCGTTAGCCATGTTGGTCTTCCTGGGCTATAGCTATGGGTATGGTTACCTCGGCCCTTTGTGTCTCAGGCTGTGCTATCTTAATTTTGCCCTTGATTTCATGTAGTTGCATCTGATGGTCTGCCTCCGTTGCCTCGACTTTACTCATCCTTTCTATTAAGTTGGTAATTCTTTTGCTTTGTTCCTGAAACTGCTGCATTATTCCGCCTATTCCATCCTCTATCCGGCACATTTCTTTGGGTGTTCCCGCTCTGTATTTTTAACAGAGGTCTCCTAATTGAGCTGAACTGGCCCTCGTGGTCTTGATCCTCATTAGACCGCTTTCACCACATTCTACCACCACCTTCTACACCTTTATACAGCTTCTATACATATTCTACGCCTTTATACATATACCTTCTATACATATTCTACACCTTTACACATATCACCAAATCGGCACATTCTACAAACGCAGGCGCATTACATTACCACCACCCCACAGTACCTTGTTGCCCTTATCCACTGCCACATGGCTACAATTACAGACGGGCTGCTTTATTTCACCCTACCGTCTCTCATGATTTCACTCCGCCTTTCCTCCTCATTATAACTCCTGTGGAATGCCCAGATCCACACTTTTACACTTCCTTAGGGAATGTCCTTCCCCACAGGCAGAGTACCCCCCTCCCTAACCCCACTCATTCTTCTTGGGAGGCTGCTTTACGGACCGCTCAGCCCGCCGGCCAGAAATGACTGGTGGATCGGGCTTTATGTGAAGCACAAGCCTGTTTACTCCTGTACCAGTAGGGGAGCACCCTGGAAGATTTTTTTCTAATAAATGTTTTTTCCATTTCAGTTTTTTTTACATATTACTGGTTACCACTGAAATGCGCTAACAGAGGGGACAGAATGGAAGAGCACATAGACATGAGCTGGTGTTTGTGTTCTCTTCCGTACCGTTGGCGCTGCCCAGTCGTTTGCATCAACATTCACCAACCAGCCCGACTTAGCACTCTTCATTGAACGAATTATCGAGTCTTAAAAACCCTTTCGCACAACAGAACCACGAAACGATATATGTATCGGACCATACCATTATTTCACTCGTTATTATTGCGGTGGGGGATTCACTTTTTTGGTTTTACGGGGTTTAAAGTTCCAAAGCGACTCAGGCTGTGAGGGACGTCGGAGTGGAGAGCTCCAGATATTTTCAAGCATCTGGAATTCTTTCACTAACATGACACAGTACACGGGCGTCTAGAATTTCGCGTCTATCGAAATGCGGCCAACGCGGCCGGGATCGAATACGCGTTTTTCCGGTCAGCTGCCAAGCACCATAATCACTTAGCTACCGCGCCGGCTCCGGTGTGATTTAAGCAATCGCAGCAATAAACTTTAGTTTGTATGGCAGAGCTACGAAAGCAACTCGTTAGATAAAATTACTTTGTTCAGCTTAAAATTGAACCCGTAACGATCAAATAATGTCTACATGACAAAGCTCACGAATGCTGAGCTGCTATTATGTACTGGATCTTGACAAAACATTGCAAGGTGGAGAAATAATTTCTTACGGATGGAGTGACGTCAAATACTGCTACCTGAGCAGCACGACAAAACGCCAAAATATGCCTCTGAAAACAAAGAAAACAAACTTTCGGTTGCAACGCATACAGAACCATTCCTTCGCCGCCCCCTCCAAACCCGTAACTATAATCGACCAACCCCGCGCCTCTGACAAAAGTGAAAAAACAAGCCGCGCAATTACTGTGCCCTATTTCTTTCTCCCTCAGCTTTCAACTCCAATAACTGTCACCTCCGGCATTCACTCCCTCTGGCCTCTTATCTATCTACTGACAGCGGCGCAATGTGCTGCCTGTTGTCACAATTGCCACATGTTTGAAATCTATCCACATGTTTGAAAATGAAGATTGTTTTGGGGGAAAGGAAATGGCGCAGTATCTGTCTCACATATCGCCGGACACCTGAACCGTGCCGTAAGGGAAGTGATAAAGGAGGGAGTGAAAGAAGAAAGGAAGAAAGAGGTTCCGTAGTGGAGGACTCCGGAATTTTTCCAACCACCTGGGGATCTTTAACGTGCACTGACATCGCATAGCACACGGGCGCCCTAGCGTTTTGCCTCCGACGAAACGCGGCCGCTGCGGTAGGGTTCGAAGCCGAGAACTCCGGATCAGTAGCCCAGCGCCCTAACCACTGGGCCACCACGGCGAGTAACTACGTGTTTCCAAAATCTCAGATTTAAAGGTAAAAATTATTTCAAAAGGTATTTCTTGCATAGCTAGAGCTAATTCCAGTAACAGTCTCGCACAATTTAGTCAGGCGCGATTGCGCGCAGACATCACACAACCTGTGTGGAGGCGCGTCGCATGCGAACTTACACATCACGTGACATGTGAGGACGATCGAGAAAAGACATTTTGTACAGCCGTCAAGTCTAAGTTGGATTTTCGAGACAGACCACCACATTAACGGTGTCGTGCATATGGAAAGCCACTTCACCGTTCCCAAAGCGATTCTGTTAAAGGGACTAGAGCAAACGCCATTTTGCCAGGTTAAGTAACAAGCAGTCACGCATGCCTTGCAAGCAGGAAGTGCTATGTATAAGTTTAGGTTTAGGTGTAGTCATATTACGGTTTCTGTCTGAGGCAGGGGTGAATTCTTGTAGCTTGGTTAGCTGTGAGAATGTGAATGTAGAACACAGGCCTAGAACACTCGTGCTCGATAGAGAGAAGGATAAAATAAAGCTAGCTCAGCTTTGCAAATAACGTCGGATTAACGATACACGAGAGACGAAAAAAGCCGCCAAACGATTTCATTATTATTGACATGAAGATCATTTCAAAAGTCGGCAAACCATAGCTAACGTTTGGAAACTATTTTATGCTAAGCGATAATTCGAAACGCTTGGCGATGCCCACGCTACTGCTGACAAGAAAAAGCTACAGAGATTGTTTACATCCCAGTAATTGCGAAAGCACGGATATGTGCTACGTAGAAGTCGACAATGAGCGAGCAGTGCCGCGGGACGGAGCTGATACAAGTTGAAGACGACGCTTTGCAATGTGCGCGGTACAGAGCCGCGGAGCAAGAGTGCGGTGCAGTTTAATACGAGGCGTGTTCAGCTGCGGCGATAGCCTCAGTTTTAGCATCACAGGCAACAAGTTAGGAGGTTTATGCCAGAACAGACTTTCCACCGGACTGGTTTCTGCTGTTGAGGCGGTGTCTATCTTTTATCAAGCTAGTGCTGTGCAGCCACTAGCTGAGTGCTTCGTAAAGAATTTGTAGATAGCCCCTTCCTATGCATATATGCAGTAAGTACAATGTTGGGAAATCTATGTTGGGACTATGTACTATGTTGGGAAAACTATGATGGAAGAACACCATGTTGGGAAACTTCTATGTTGGGAGGACTCTATGTTGGGGCAATGTACTATGTGGGACTTTGTACTATGTTGGGACTATGCACTATGCTGGGACTATGCACTATGTTGGGAAAACTCTACATTGCAAACACTCCATGTTGGGAGGACACTATGTTGGAGGACTCTATGTTGGGAAAACTACATGTTCGGAGGACTCTGTGTTGGGAAAACTACATGTTGGGAGGACTCTGTGCTGGGAGAAGTTTATGCTGGAGCTATATACTGTGTTGGGACTATGCACTGTGTAGGGAAACCTCTATGTTGGGAGGACTCTATGTTGGGAAAACTACATGTTGGGGCCATGTGCTATGTTGGGGCTATGTACTATGTTGGGACTATGTACTACGTTGGAGAAACTCTATGTTGGAAAAACTCTGTTGGGAAACTATGTTGGGAAGACTCTATGCTGGGAAGACTGTTTGGAAGACTATGTTGGGGAACCTTTATCTTGGGAAACCTCTAGGTAGGGAGGCGTCCATGTTGGTAAACCTCTATGTTGGGAAGACTCCATGCTGGGAAAACTCTATGTTGGGAACTCCATGTTGTGAACTGCATGTTGGGAACTTCTTGTTGGGAACTCCATGTTAGGAAAACACCACGTTGTAAAACTGCAAATTGGAGAAACTCCATGTTCGATAAACTCCATGATTGGAACTCTCCATGTTGGGAAAACCACGTTGGGAACTCCATGTTGGGAAACTTTATGTTGAGAATTCCATGTTAGGAAAACTCCAAGTTGGAAACTCCATGTTGAAAACTCCATGTTGGAAACTCCATGTTGCAGAAACTGCCTGTCGGAGAAACTCCCTGTGGAGAAACTCTATGTTGGAAAGACTCCGTTTAGAAACTACATGTTGGATAATCTCAATGTTGGGGAAGATCCATGTTTGACACTCCATCTTGGAGGAACTCCGTGTCGGAGAAACTCTATGTTCGAGAAACTCTACGTTGTGTTAGAGAAACTCCATATTGGGATCACTCCATGTTGGGAAAACTCCATGTGGGGAACTCTCATCTTGGGAACGTCATGCTGTGAAAGCTTCATGTTGGGAACTCTAAATTGGAGAAAATTTATGTTGGGAAACAATATTTTGGAGAAACTCCATGTTCGAGAAAATCTATGTTGGGAAATCTCCATGTTGGAAAAATTATACGTTGGGAACTCTCCATGTTGGGAACTTTATGTTGGGAAAACTTCCCGTCGGGAACTCCATGTCTGGAAAACTCCATGCTGAAAACTCCATGTTGGAAACTCCATTTTGGAACCTTCATGTTGGAGATACCCCATGTTGGAGAAACTTCATGTTATGGTACCCCATGTTGGAGAAACTCCCTGTTTTAGAAACTCCATGTTAGAAACTCCATGTTGTAGAAACTCCATGTTAGTAACTCCATGTTGGAGAAACTCCTTGGATTCTGCACTCTGAGTGTTTGCCGTCAAGCCAACGATGTTCCTAGATTTTTTCTTCGCTCTAAGCATCCAGACGTGGTGCTTAATAAACAAGTTGAATATCTGGCCGGTGACGCGCGGGTCATAGTTATGCACCAAACACGATGCAATTGTGCGGAATTGTTGAGCATAGCCAAACGTCGAAGCGCAATTTGTTTATCTCGATGGGATTTAGAAATTGAAGAAACATTTTTCAGATATACGTAAATACACGCGTCATACACGCATGCCACGCAGGCCTATGCGTGCAAAAATCAGGTCCGCATACATTTGCAAAATATCCGCGATAAAGACGGCAGATTGGATTAATACGGTTTGTGTAGAAAAGGTAATGTCAATGTGGTTGCTCATTTTATACCTCGTTAATCATCACTGATCTATACATGAATCAAAAATAATTGTGCATACCGAGCAAGCTTAGTGGCTCCAACTGAAGCGTCCTGGCTTAAGAGCATTAATATCGCGGCAATTCTTCTCTGTGCTTGTATGCTAAGCCTGCTAGCGTGTTATGATCTCTTCTGGCTTGTGGCATTTTTGTGGCTGGATTGTGTGCCTTGTATGTTTGATGCTAGTCATGGCCGCTGTCGTAGCGGGTGGAACAGATTGTTTTATTGGTCAGAACGATGGAACAGGGCAACACAACAGTTCCCATAAATATAGGAGTAGTTCGGTAGCTAATTCCTTTTTAGAGCTTCAAATCTTATTAGCTCGTTCCTCAATTTCGCGCCGTCGCCATAGGCGTCCACTGTGCCACCTGCCTCAAAGTCTAGAAGAGAAAGTCCCAGAGGAAAAAGGTGCGAGGCAACGTGCAAATAGATAGGAAAACGAGAGAGAGGGATAAGAGAGAGGGAGGGGACTAGTGGCTTGGACATCCGTATTGGCTGCGGGAGGTGATTGATCCAAAACCCAACACCAGAAAAGTATAGGAACAAGTGTACCCTGGCCCGGCACCTAGCCTTCTTAAGGGTGTGCGCTTAAAAGACGATCCGCAAACCCCGCTGCGCCTTTTCGCGGGAAAACCCAGTTTCGAACACTTCAGCCTGCAAAGGTGGTTTGTGTTACCATGTCAAAAACGAGGTTTCACGTTCGTATGCTCTAATCAGCGTGTCTAAACAGGAGCAGAGGTTACCTGTCACTTGTGTGAGCGATCTTTTGAAACGATTTTACTTCAAAGTATCACAGCAGTCCTGGGAATGTGTGGAATCTCGTCCGGCTGTCTAACTGCGAGAAAAAAAAATCTTTCGCTTTACACACTCGTGACCATCCTGTGATTTTAGTGCAGGAGCTTTACTACACACACTTTATGGACTTCGGCCATAATTGGTGATGATGATGGATTTTTATGGCGCAAGGGCATCGATGGCCAAAGAGCGCCATGGCACAAGGTATTTTTCAAATTCTCAAGTTGGGGTCGAAGACCCATTTCCCAAGCATTTCACCCTAAATAAGCTGAGCACCAGACCAGGGGAAAGCTTGTACCCATTGTATCACCGGTGGGTACCCGGCGGCACTGGGGATCGAACCCCGCACCTCCCGCATGCGAGGCGGATGCTCAACCACTTGGCCACCGCTGCGGTACTTCGGCCATAATTGTATACATCACTGATCCTAAAAGCCTTTTCTAGATTGCTCGCCCAGATGGAGAGGAGAGGAGCAGCAAAGCTGTTTTACGAAGGAGCCAATCAGCGGCATGCGCCATACTTGACGCCAGAGGTGGCGGGCCCGATCAGAGCGCTCCCCGCTCAGGTGACGTCACGGTCTTCTCCGCTGCAGCTGCAGCGCTGGGCGTACACGAGAACCCTGGAATATCAGAAAGCTACAGTAGAATAATAATTTTGATGTGCTTGAATACGTTCTGCAGTGGCGCTTCTTCTCGGGAGTGCATGGAGGCTAACCCGGGTCCGTCCGGGCTGTTTGTCGAAGAGAGAGGAAGACGACGGCCAAGGCGGTAGTGACAGCGGGAATCCACGGAGGCCGATGTCGTGGCCATGAGAGAAAAAATTGGAGGCACACAGGCAGTATGTGCAGAGAATAGGACAGGAAGAAGCCGATGAAGAACGGCAGTAACGATGCGATGCGATCGCGGCTCACTGAAAGCCAAAATTGGAAGAGCGTCTGGATGCAAATGCTGCAGCAAGGAAAATAAGCAGCAAAAAACTGTGTGTGTGTGTGTGTGTGTGTGTGTGTGTGTGTGTGTGTGTGTGTGTGTGTGTGTGTGTGTGTGTGTGTGTGTGTGTGTGTGTGTGTGTGTGTGTGTGTGTGTGTGTGTGTGTGTGTGTGTGTGTGTGTGTGTGTGTGTGTGTGTGTGTGTGTGTGTGTGTGTGTGTGTGTGTGTGTGTGTGTGTGTGCGCGTGTGCGTGTGTGTGTGTGTGTGTGTGTGTGTGTGTGTGTTGTGTGTGTGTGTGTGTGTGTGTGTGTGTGTGTGTGTGTGTGTGTGTGTGTGTGTGTGTGTGTGTGTGTGTGTGTGTGTGTGTGTGTGTGTGTGTGTGTGTGTGTGTGTGTGTGTGTGTGTGTGTGTGTGTGTGTGTGTGTGTGTGTGTGTGTGTGTGTGTGTGTGTGTGGAGCCTCCATCCTCCAGAAGCACCTTCCGGCGGAAGCGCCCTCCACTCGGTGCATCTCCGGGAACCCATCGGTTAAAATGCATCTCCTTACTATGAGCCCCTAGCCACCACCCAAGAACCTGCTATACTCCCCCGTCCAGAAGCTCCACCCACCCTCTAGAAAGCCAACACCCATCCGCTCACCCACATCCACGCATCTTCGCGTCACGTTCACCTCCAGAAGTTATACCACCGCCACCCACCTACCTCCAATCTCCAGAAGGCCTCCCCCCGTTCAATCAGTCTACTCACCAGAAGCCTATGCAGCAGCGAAACTAAAATGTGATTGCAAAATCAAATTCAAACACACTATGGGAAAGCCATTAATGCAAAAGAGATATGAACAAGCAATACTGCTAGCACAGATTCGTCGTATCGTACCGTGCAATCATCTGAGGATTTTTAGACCGAAGCTCTACTTAACGACCAAAGCAGCAAATGCCTGGTCATCCCTGAAACCTTGACGTTGAATAAATCAAATATTGCCACGACTCGGATCAGAACCCGCAGACCAGCTTCGCTGACCTCTTCACGCGAGAACTTTGCTATCGCCGCATTTTTTTTTCTTTAGTGATGGAAATAGTGCCAAAAAGAAAAATCTAAGCATGCTTACGCCGAAAAAGACCAGGTCCCCTGCACGATACCATCTTCTAAAGCGTCAAAAGTCTGGGATGCACACAAATGCATCCAGTAGGGGAGCCAGCTAGGCGGCTCTTCCAGGGTAGCATATATTCCTCGCACCAAAGCGCATTGCCCAGGAAAAAATATTTCGACAACCGTGGTGATTCGGCGTGGCGGACCATCATACGGGTTTTCCAGAGACAAAGTCCCAGCAATATAGAGATCATTATCACAGCACAGTTTTTCTCCAAAGTCAAAAAACGGATGCGGTAGGGTGTGTTGCCAATGTCCTTCTTAATTGTTCGTTGTAATATGTCCCAGAAGAATATAGCATCAATGCACAGAATAAAACAATGTTCAATTGTCTCTGGTGTATTGCACAGGCAGCAGTTCACCGTCCATGGCGCAAGCATCTCCTTGGCATTAAGTCATACCTTCACAGCTAGCACGGATGTCTAGAGTTTAAGGAATGTTTTTGCACCAGAGGAACTGCACACCATACCTATGTAGAAGATATGTTGTCGCGGCAGTCGATCACGCCTTGTGCTAAGCTGCAACACACACACTTCCGCTGTGCATTACATCGTCGTCTTCATCAACTTCCATCGGCGGCGCGAATGGATGAGATCAGCTTAACCTGAATCAGAGCTTAACCTGAGTCTAATGTCGTCGCCAGACGTGCCGACGAACCAGCAAAGGAGAACCGTGAGCCAAGGCGAAACATGATTTCGCACATCTGCTCTTCTGGATTATGTTAAAATCTTGCCATTTTTTTACCCTTGCCCTTTAAAAATTACTTGAAGTTTTAAGCAGGGTCAAACAACAAAGTTTCTCAATCTGTTACTCAGCGCTTACATCGTGTTCCTTAGTTGTGGTCTCATGTTTCGCTCTGAATTTGAAGACTCCAGTGTTCACATGTCCTGCTTTTATTTTGCGGCACCTGTCAGTGTGCACCTGTCACTACGACTCCAATGTTCCACATTTTCTTGTGGCAGCTTTATTAGGCCGCTTCTGGAAGTTTTTCAACGAAGACAAGCGTGAAGAGAAATCGGATCGTGTTTTCCTCGCTTTTGCTACCAAGCGAAAGAAAAACCTTTGGGTCCGATTGTGCTTCCCCATAGGAATGCTCGATAGTGATGGATGGTATCATCCAATAATAGCAGTCCGGTGCCAGGCAGCACAGCACATCACCAGAGTGCGCAGCTCCACCACCAGCACCACTAATCGGTCCAATGTTGGTAATGTATTGGCAAATGATGGTCCTAGAAAAGACCCGAGTGAAACCATCCATTTACAATATTGGGCCCATTACCTGTGCAGCCTGGAGTCAGCGGCATAAGGGGTCTGCGCTGTTGGGCCGCCATCGCGCCCATATATACGTCCACAAACACACACAAGCATAGGCGGAACTCGTCGCGTCGCTGCACAGGGGGGATCCGAGTCGTACGTCCCTTCGGCTGTGGGGAAACTGTCCACAGTGCAAACGTGGATATCAGTGTCCTTCATCCACCCCAATGAGCGTGCTTTCCCAGGTAGCGTACTTTGCTCCTACCTGATTCATAAGAGGAGCCAGGTTCAGAAACCCTGCACAAGTGAATGGAAATTTTTAGACAACTGTTTTCTCTTCTGTAGACCTGATGACTTACCACAGGGTTGTGAAGCAACCACAAACAGTTACTCATTGCTTTCTGTTCTGTACACTTTAGCACCTAACACAACAGCGGTGTAAAGGAACCGCCCCTCCCCTCTTTCTTTCTAAGCTTATTCAACAGTCCCCTCAGTGTGCAGTGAAGCAATGAGCAAAGATGTAAAAAAAAACTGGAGGGAACACTTCACTTCTTCCTTAAGGGTATGACGTGATAATGTTAATGAGGTAATGCCCGTATAGCGGAATAGGTAATTCTCTGCTTTGCATCCATAGATCGCTGGGAGTCCCCATACCGCTCCTGGCGCGCTGGTGCAGCAATTAAGCGATGCGCCACTTCCCTGCAATGGCAGTAGCTGTCAGCGGTGGGGCTTGTGCAACCCAGGTTACTGTTCCCGAGCAACCTCTCGCGCCCAAATGTTAAATGTCGCCTGCCACGGTTGGCAGTTTGCCAAAGATGCTGTGGAAAGGTTTTGATGACGTCACAAGGTCACGCCCGTGGATTTTCACGGCGATTTTCGCTCGCGCCGATACCCCTGGCGACGCCCGGTTCTCCGCTCAATGGGGCCGCTAAAGACTGGTTCACATACAAGCGACTGAGCGAGCTCAGTGGTTGAGGGGCGCGTCGCCGCGAAAATCATGGCAAACAATTCTGGACAATAACAGTTTTGAAGAGGAACCAGTTCATGAAAGCAATTTTTTTATATAAGGTTTCACTATGAGAATAATTATATCCGAATAGCTGCCATTGGCAGGATTGCATTTTTTTGCTAATAACGTTTTTGCTCCCGTCAAAAGCGTGCATTGGTTTTCTATGGCAGTCTTAGCTGCTCGGTGCGAGTGACGGAAGTATTCTAAAAGAAAGACTTTGCGAAACATTGAAAGAATGAACCATTACCTTCAATGTTTCTATAAAACAATACCTTACAATATTGCAATATTGAAAATTTATGTCCAAACGTGTTGTAGATGTTTCAACGTATGGGCACCTCGCCACTCGAGACACTGCAACGGCTGAAAATAAAT
Organism: Amblyomma americanum; assembly: GCF_052857255.1. Classification (NCBI taxonomy): domain Eukaryota; kingdom Metazoa; phylum Arthropoda; class Arachnida; order Ixodida; family Ixodidae; genus Amblyomma; species Amblyomma americanum. The sequence continues at coordinate 158,234,248 of NC_135503.1, forward strand.
TTTTGCCCCGTGGGGGCATTATTCACTACCGTTTTCGCTTGCATCTTACTCAGGCTTAAAGCAATCGCGTTAAAATAACGAACCACATAACTGACTACCGGCGCTATACTGACGTCATGTTCATAGGTTCCTTTGCTGATAGCGCACGTATTGACAAGTCGTATTGACATTGCAGCATTTCAACTTCCGCCACCTATCGCTTATGGTTCATTTGCCTCAAACTTTCTTTGCATTGTTCATTACTTTTTGCCTCACGCGCTTCGAACGTTAACCACCCCACTTCACCATGCAACTGCTTCATTAGTTGTGTTCCTATGTGTGCTCAAAGCAAGCATGCCAACGGCCCTCTACTTTATATAAAGCACATAATCTATGTCACACCCGAATGACAAAAAGGTGGTTGCAAACGTCAAACCCGTTATTATTACGTCCTTCTAGATTCTCTGAATCAGCTCATACCTGTTATTCCCCACAGTGCCCGATGCTTCATTTCGCTTTCTTTATTATTTTCTCCGTCTGGTGTAGCACGTAGTCTCTGACATCATTTATTCATATAAAAGGCAATTTTATGCTTCAACGGTAGATAACTACAAATTCTGTAAGGTAGTCGACTGTAAGTCTCAATTTTTTTGCGCCATATCTGAGTCCTAGGAACTTTTTTTTTATGAGTTTATGGGGATTTAACGTCCCAAAGCGACTCAGGCTATGAGGGACGCCGTAGTGAAGGGCTCCGGAAATTTCGACCGCCTGGGGTTCTTTTACGTGCACTGACATCGCACAGCACACGGGCCTCTAGAATTTCGCCTACATCGAAATTCGACCGCCGCGGCCGGGATCGAACCCGCGTCTTTCGGGCCGGCAGCCGAGCGCCATAACCACTCAGCCACCGCGGCGGCTGCTGAGTCCTAGGAACTGTGGCTAAAGTGTGGAAATAACCGCTAACTTTTGAAGGCCATTCAGATTGTCTGCTAGAATAAAGGTAACACCGCAATACATCAGTCTACTTTAGATACTGGTAGTTGGCTCATATCCTTCCACAACACAGTAAATGCTCAACTCCCAATTTCTAGCTTCCTTCAGTATCTGCAACTTCGTAATCATTGAGTCGGGGACAAAGTCAAAGGCTATTGCGCCGTAATCATTCAGTTTCGCGTGCAGTTACCTCTGCGGTATCGCACAAATGTCAGCATATACACACCTGTTAACTGAAATATAACAACGCAACACGCTTCAGAAGTTCTTTCTCTATTGAGGAAGAGAACGATAGGGGAATAGGGGGTGGCAGGAGCAATAAAACGTACCTCAGCGCAGGTTCGGTGCGCCGACTTGAAGGAGAGCTCCTAGAAATCTGCGTTGTTAGAGTTGTCAGCCGTCGTGACAAAAATTTGTTGTATGACGAGGATGTCCGGGCAAGAGAGCGGCAAGCGATATTGTAAATGCCTATGCAAGTTCCCACGCATGGTAAAAGTGGACTGCTTAGTAGTACAATGAGCTGCGGGGCAAAGATGCATGCTCGACTAATTTCGCATTCTAAGTTCCTTCATTTGCAGCTGTCGCCGGAGTGAAATGACACCCTTGAAATTTTGGGCTCTGCCGGTCAGCCGCTGTGCAAACTAATGGAAGACATAGCTGATATTGGAAGAATAGCCCAGGATCAACCTGCTATGTACGCAAATTTGCAGTCTGCTACATGGTAGCGCCACTGCCGCTTGCGATCAGCACGCTACTAACGTGTTTCACCATGGCTTTTTTACGGTGTAAGCTCAGTATGAACCACCTGTGCAGTTCATCCCGCACTATAGCAGAAGACAGTTCCTTTGACAGAAACAAGCAAACCACTCACTTTACATTAAATGTCGGTGCACTATTTTTTACCTAAGCAAGTATATCGGTTTGCTTGCAGTGATAGTTTGGTTTATGAGGTTTAACGTCCCAAAGCGACTCCAGCTTTGAGGGACGCCGTAGTGAAGGGCTCCGGAAATTTCCACCGCCTGAGGTTCATTAACGTGGACTGGCATCGCACAATCACGGGCCTCTAGAATTTCGCCTCAATCTAAATTCGAACGCCGAGGCCCAGATCGAACACGCGTCTTTCGGGTCAGCAGCTGACTCGAAACGTCGCGGCCATATCCATGTCCACGAACAAGAAGCGTCCAAGCCACGTGAGCGGCCTGAAAGAGGAGGCATCGTTCCGTTTCTGTACCGCAGTGCCTTGAGCAGACGCCGCAAGCTTGAACAATTCAGGTCCCTCTGCGGAAGCAACCCACCATTTTGACCTCCGTTTACTGGCTGTGAAAAATCACTTGCGCTTTGAAAACATGCTCAAGTGCCTCCTCTATACACTCTAAGAAAAAAACCGGCTCAAGGGTGGAGTAACGTCAACTTTAGTCCTCAAAAGGGCCGGTTAGTCTGCGAAAGGACCAACTGCGGCGAGCTGCGTGCCGTGTGCAAATTTGGAGGACCATTTGTTTAGTCCTGGCCCGAAAAGGACTAACGGGAGGACAAACTGCTCGCTTACTCCGCCGACCGATGCGCGCAAGCATGCATCCATGGATGCACTGGACCGCGAAGCGAAGCAGTCGCGCGCTATGGGAATTTCAGGCGCATGAAGAAATGTGGCGAAAACGCCATTCTTCATGTAGGTGGGCTGGTGGTCCATGCCCCACGTGCCGCGCTTGTTTGGAGGGCGAAGCGTCCATGAGCGGCATGGGTCCAGCGACAGCTCGGTGATCGCTATTTGGTGTAGTCAAGTTCATGCAAGCAACGGATAGCCGTTACGCCGAAATGCGCGTGTACACACACACACACACACACACACACACACACACACACACACACACACACACACACACACACACACACACACACACACACACACACACACACACACACACACACACACACACACACACACACACACACACACACATATTGCTCACGCCTGTACTTGTTCTTTAAGTCACTAAAGAGGTCAGACATAAATGAGCAGCTTAGCAATTGTTGTAGTGCTGTTGTGTTTGTTTTTGCTGCATGTTCAACCTCCCTGCCATAGGCCTTCAGCACCAGCTCAAACACCAGCTGCAATTCAGAAAACACCTTCTCAGCCGCTGTGTGTGGCAAGCTGTGCTCTTCAGTGAAAAAGAAAAATAAGTTGCACAGGGTCGATTTTGCCTGGTCCAAAAAGCTGCTAAATCTGTCATGTTGAACTGTTGTCTTCTGAGCTGAACAAACATTCGCCGAAGGTCGTTCTTTCTGGCGGTGACCGCTACCATAGTCCGCTTTGTCAGCCCAGTCCATTTCATGTGGGACAGGCTCGTCGTCGTCCAGTTCTGAATTTTCTGTTTGCTTTCTCGGTGCATCCGTGTTTCAAAATGCTGCCGTTTTCTTCAAGCACATCTCGGTGGCGGCGATATAGATGCGATCTGTAGGATGAAAAATTCGAGTACGAGTTCGCGCAGCCTCCTATGCCGCAGAAAACATTTAAGTTTGGCTCTGCACTGTGAACTAATCCAATGTGCGTGACAACTTTCGTCAGCTGGAACGAAAAGAATGGGCACCTCGGGCAGTACTTCGCGTCCATCGTTGTAGTCGCAAGCCAAAAGACCGCAAAGAGACCCCGCAAACGCGGTGTGCCAATTGCCAGAAAGCCGCAGTTCCTGCATATACATCGGAATCACATCGCTTTAAGCGCAATTGCCACCAACGGCCAGGGACACGAATAGACACGAACAGCCTCATAGCGATAAAGCCGCTTGGCTGGCTTGGCTATAGCTTGGCATGTTTGTTGTTGTTTTGCCCTTTCATCATAATAATCAAATTCACTAGGTGCTAGAGCACCTAAGTCGCATTTAGTATAACTAAGTATTTTTGGTGTAATTTTATTTTGCAATAACCTTAGCAATTCGAGTGTCACGTTGTGCAAACTAAGCTGGCCAAGCCAAGCCAAGTCACCACAGTGCTCAGTCAAATTGAAAAAGGCGCATACTGGTGCACGAGCTCGAGAAACTACTTCACGTCTCACTCAGCAACGTTCATTGCTGCGCAGTTTCGCAGTAGTACATATACGTACGTCACCATGACGAGCAAGTGCCTGGTAACGTTCCGGGAAAGGAATTTTGTTTTGCCCTTTGATGGGACGCTTACACGGCGCGGGCTGGTTGAGCGCGTGAGAGACCATGAGCTGTTCCGCGGCATCGACGTTGCCACCCTCATCTTCACGGTGAGTAATTGTGTAAACTTATCTACGCGGTAGCTCCATGACAAGTCAGTTGCCGTTCTCGGGTTCTTTTGGGGACTGGTGCTTATAGGCAGGTGCTTATTACATCCACGCGTGTAAATGTGTGTACCTTACTTATGCCTCGCGCTTTTGTCCACAGTGAATTACATAGTGCGTTGACAGTTTGCGTGTAATGTAAAGTTTAAAGCAATATCTCGGCATGCATGTGCTTCCCTATGCGTCATGCTCTAAAAATCTCCCTTTCCGTAAGGATCTCGTGTCACAACAAAGGTCCGCGAATATTAAAAATGCACACCTCAGCGCGCCGCTTAACACTAAGGCAGGTGTATAGAGAATTTTTCACATATTAATGCTTTATTTCAGTCGCGAGGTACAGGCCTGTCTAGAGCGCTGGAGCGGTGTAGTGCGGAGCAAACAAAGTGAAATCTTCACTCAACCGCTGTCAATGCTGCTTCGCACCAGCGCAAGCATTATCTCTACGACCAAATACCTGCGTGAAAATTCCACTTTAGTACGATATGCAGGCATTCCTGTGCTCTAGGCAGACGTGCTGACGACTGCACACGAAATACCCGAGGTAGAGGGAAGTGTTGCTGGTGTTGCAGTATTTTATGGTCATTGCTCTTCTAAATTGACAGGTCCTGAATTCAGTGCGTAGCCCGTTGATTTAGGTCTCGTAATGCGATGCAGCAAGCATGCCAACATGCTCCGGAAAATAATGTGACACACTCATTTTGAATAGTTTAACTTTACATGGTTAGCTATTTTAGTATCATTCTCGTGCTTCCACAGATGTTCGAAGAAGATTTTAATGTTTTTGTTGACATACCTGAAGACTTCGAAATTCGGGACAGGGAAAAAATCAGTCTCCGAGGATTGCCAGGTTCGGTGAGTACATTTTCTTACCAGTATTAACTATTATTTTGTATATTTCAAATAATGCTGGAGGAGCATCATGCAGCAAGGAGGAGTGTCCAATTTATGTCTTCCACTGCAATCAATGGCAATCATAGTAGAAATGTATGGAAATGTTGGCCACAGTCTGTGCTCACTGTGTAGTATGCTCTTCTCTTGTTCTTTTCTTATTTTAACCTGGCACTTTAGGATTGCGGATGTTCTCGACGAGCCCCAGCAAGCGGAGCAATCCCGTGTCACTGCCACGTACAGCCTCACATAGAGCCTGCCAGCTGTACCAAACGATATCCAATTCAGTATAGAGCACCACCAAAGTGGACAGTACTTCAAAGCACGCAGCAGAGTTGTCCAATGGCTCTATCATGACCTCTGCTTATACACCATGTAAGTTATTTGCAAGAATTTTTGACCATGTAGGGCAATGTGGAGATAACTTGGGCTACAAACTTGCGTGGCCATAAGCCATTTTAACGAGAAAGCATGAAGGAGCTCGTGGCGCAGAAAATCCTGTGTCGGCATTGGTAGACGTGAGCAAGAAATTTGAATTTGTTGAAAAGGTGGCTATGTCACACATAGAGCGACGAACTTGAAAAGTGGATGAAATTAGAAAACTGGTGATTGTAAGGTTGCAATGTGCCTGGAACATCATTAGGACATCTAGACATATAAAGTGATCCATCGTATAAAATCCAGCGCTTACAAACATGGACAGAGGACGAGACGAAACGAACTGAAGGCTTTTCAGTTTGTTTCGTCTCGTCCTTTGTCTGTGTTTGTAAGCGCTGGTTTTTATTTGATGGATCACCGCCAAATCGCCCAATCCTCAGTTCTGCATATGAAGTGGATGAGTTGCCCCGAAAGGAAAATTGCGGTTAGTTGAGAATCGAATCCGTGACCCTTGGGTTGCGAGTCAGGCATGCTATTGGTATGTCATGTAGGAATGTTCAAAGGACTTGGTTAAAGAGGGCTGTAAATATGTGTGGTTTAGTCTTTCACATATTGATTGTGAGAGAGCAAGCAATGTCCTTGCTTATCTGAGCAAGGGGAACTGCTGTCACGTCGTAAACTTAAAGGCAGAGCTTATGTGTCCTCCCACGTCTTGCACCTAAGACACTGACTGCATCTGAAACTAAAATGTCTATGTGAGCCTACAAAAGAACATCCTCACTGTGTACTGCCTTACACGTTTGTCTTAACTGTGCTAGGTACCCTGGCAAGCTGTACAATGAGGCTGCGTAAGCTCTGGTGTCCAGGTACCCAAACTTGGCTGACGCATATGGCACCGGCTATGTAAGTAGGCAGCTGAAGCCCTTCAAACTAATCTTGTAGGGACAGCAGACTTTCTTAAATTAACAGGGCGGCCTAGGTGTTCTGAGTATAATAATAATGTCTTCTCTATCAGTGGTAGCCGTACCATTTTCAATGACTCTGTTTTGGGCGCCACTGATAGAGTCATTCACACCACAGTGCATGCTGCTGGCATGGCTGGCTGATTCTCTTTCATAAAATACTATCTCACACAAAAAAAATGGGATCAAAAATTGTTCAGATATTTCCTGTGGTACGTCGCTAGTGAGCAGGTCCTCTTTCCCTCTTGCTGCAGTAGCGGGGCAGCCATGAGTAATACTTGTTGGGGGGCTAGTTGGTGCATGTTTCCAGAAGATGGTTGTAGCGCCGAAAAAGACAGCAAATTTGGCACACAATTTGAAGCATGTGGCAACAAAATATAAGGTTCCTGTGGTTTTTTCTACCCCAAAGAAACTGGCTGGCTTGTGCGTTAAAACTGATCCCAACAAGGTAAACAAGACTGATTGTAAAAAGAAGCATGCAGCTCCGCTTGTTAAATGTGCCGTGGGAGTCGTATATCAGATTCCTCTCACATGCGGAAAGCACATTGGACAAACCGGCCGCTGTAATAACGACCAACTAGTGGAACATAATCGGGATTTACAAAATGCACTGGTTCTCATCTGCCACATCATTATAAAGCCTGCAGAGAAGAAAGGAAGATTAAGTGTGTGGCAAGGCTGAAAGAAGCAAAGGTTTTAAACAAGTAAGGACCAGACAGCCCGTGAACTGTTGGCGGCCTTCTATATTAAAAGAAACTGTAGCGATTGTGTTAGTGCCCCATCTATCTCCATTTATAAGAATGAAACTGCTTTTTTAGATACACGGACGTGAGATATGTGTGTGCCTAACCTATCTTTTATCCGGTTTTTTGTAAAACCCTCGCGCGCATGTGTGGTTCTTGCTACCCATCTTGATTTGTCCTTATATTCATTCGCATTCACGGTGAATAAATAGTTGGAAGTTGTGCCTGTCCCGTCTTGCTTGCTATGTGTTGTCTTTTTCGGTGCTACAGCCGTCTTCTGGAGGTAGTCATGAAGACTGTCGAATAGGACGGTGTATTAAAGGGTTGTACGAGAGAGCTTGATAATCCTGGCCCAGCTTGTCTGGTTGGCATTTGAATTGAAGGGCCATTGGTTGGCCTAGTTATTAGAGAACTCCAAGTGATCAAAATTAATCCAGAAACTCCACTGTGGTGCCCATCGTAGCTGATGTGTCGTTTCAGGACATTAAAACAACAAAAAGTTTGCCTCACAGTGAAAATATAATTGGAAAACAAAGCTTGAATTACTGGAAAGGAACTCTATGCTGCAAATTTGGTAATGTGCGCGCTACCATAAAAAAGTAATGTCGGCGAGAGATCAGTGTGGGTCCTTTAGTGTTTTTATGCTATCAAAAATGTGCTGCAATAAAATATGGAGCAATATCTATAGCTTCTCATGAGGTATTTTTATGTCCATGGGTGTTTACTGGTAGCTTGTGATCAACACCATCACTGTTAGCATGTATTTAATTGTACTGTGATTGCTTTTGTCAGTGCAAGTAGTAATGCTTGCATTGTGTGGGATGTTTTAAATACAGGACTCTTGGCGAGAAGCTCTCCGTTTCAAGGCAAAATATGAGCGGAGAAAAATCCGTATCCAGCAGAATGATGGGGCAGATTCTCCACCGTCAAAAAAACCAACGAAAGATGGGAAAGTGGCCACGGTTGGCGGAAATGCCCTGCAGCGTGTTTTGAGGCCGTCTGTGGCATGCATTTGGATTTCATATAGTCCTTGTGCTGAAGACAGCCTGGTGTGCAGTGTGAAGTAGGCTCCTTTTGCTTGCAGGCAACTGCACCAGACGGGGAGGATGAGGAGAGTATTGCTGGCCACATCGAAGGAATGAAGTCCGCGGTACAAAAAGCTCGGACAGACATGGCTTACATAATAGACTGTATGCGCCGTACATTTCCTACCCAAAGGAAGTGGATTGGATCCGAGGATCCATCAGTGGAAGTGGCAATACAGAAATTTCCAGCATTGGCCATGAGCTCAATCGTAAGTTCAGTAACTAGACCATCAGTTAGCGAAGCAAGGAAAAAGAAATTTTCTTTTTCTCTTTTGTCTTTCTTTCTTTTAATCCTTTCCTTTTTTGATTTCAGTTGCGGTGCCTGCACTTTGCATTCCATCTTAGTGGAGGCGAAATACAAAAGTGTGGATATGCTGTGTGACGTCAGTGCATGTTTAAGGACCTCAGATGGTCTACACTGTCTGGAGCCTTTCACTACGGCGTCCCATATGGCCTGAATCGTCTTGGGACGTTAAACCCGCTAAAGCAATTAGGCGGAAGTGGTCTATATGTGCAGAAAATTCAGCTCAAATTTATTTCTCTTTGCCTCAGTGGAGACCTGATTGAATGGCTCGCACTGTTTGAATCTCAGAATACACCTAGGGTTGGTTCAGTTTAGCATGCCCTGATTCCACATTCTGGTCTTTTTGTTTTTGTTGCTCGACTTCTGCTGTTTAGTCGTTTATTTATTGCACGGTTCTTGTATGTGCTTCAAGTTGGTACTACCGGTGTTTGCTGGTGACCGCTGTTACATGGTGGACACTGAAGGGAAATATCGAACTAAGCAAAACAGTCAGGATATTCGTGAGGGACCGTACTTATACTTTCGATGCACTGAATAGTACCTGCATTGCAGAGAAAATCCACACAATGAAAGTCCAAAGATCATTCCACATTTAAGCGGAAATGCCACAGGAAAAAAAACAATTTTAAATAGTCCATCCAGAGCAGTGAAATTTTGTGTGCTTATACTGCTTTTCTGCTCTTTTCAGGACACTAATTAGTTCTCTTGTAGTGCGCACTTTTGCTCAGTGCTGCTAACAGGCCTCAAAAAACAATTTGTGTAGGTTTAATTTTACTTGAACCTGGTTATAACTAGAAAAAGCATTCGTGGGTGGTCCAACTCGCTCATCCATTGTAGATGAAGGCGGCAGACACAACCATTTTGTTGCAGCTTCTAATCACATGATCACCATGACGTCACACATGGTGGTGACGCCACCAAAGGCCAAAGGTTCTTTGCCACGGCAACTATTCCCTGTTGAATCTCTCCGTAACCAGCCAACTTGGGCTCTCTCCTTACTGGTGGCAGTGCTCGGCAAAGCCATCTACCGGTTGCGTGCCTTAAGTCTCAGCTACTGTGCCACTCTGCGGGTAGTGTTATAAAAGCTTGGAGGGCCTATAAAACACTACTAGGAAAGTTGGAGCCAGGGGAATTTCTGAGTTGTACCTGGAGTAGTAGAGCTTTTGCTCTAAAAAGGCCCTTTTGTGCGCATGCTTTCTCATAGAAAATGTTCACTGGGAACTACCGGCAGTAGCTTATTTTATAGCTTACTAACTATAGAATGCAGGGAAATAGCCCTGATGTAGTCATGGAAGTTCCTGGTGTGAAAAAAAAAAGTGATGTTATTGTTATGTTTTTGGGACTCATTACTGTTGTATCGTTTCTATACACTTGCATTAGAGATACTGCAATTCTTAGGCGACATCTGAAGCTACACAATGCAAAGGACACATTTGCCAAGTTTCAGTGCGATACGAAAAGTGCAAGTACCAAAAATTCTCGGCGGACTTCGAAAATTTGCACCCAGGATCTTTTGTAAGTCTCCATTCCATATCACGGTGAAACGTCGCAGATGTGTTCTGTAGAATGTGTATGTGTAACTTGCAAATATCTATCCAGAATTTCAATATCTCTGCTACAAGTTTAGAGAGGCTTCAAACTACACTAATCTAAGTAATGATTCTGAAAAACAAAAGGGTAACATCATCACAATTTATTTTTCCCATACTAGAAAAACTTTCATGACCAAATTTGAGCTAGTTTCCGGCATTCTACAATTATTAAGCCGCAAAATTAGCTGTTGCTCTTCGTACCCAGTGAAAATTTTCAATGTGAAATCGTGCACAAAAGGTTCTTTGTTTTAATCTTGTTAGCAACACTGAGCTAAAAGTAATCCTTCTACAAGGAAAATAATTATTGTTCTGAAAAAGGTAGAAAAAACAGTATAAGTGCAGTTTCATTGTTCTAGGTAGATTAGTTAAAAAGATTTCTTTTAGTAGCTTCTCTCGTTAAAGTCCCCACGGAAAATGAAGCACAGTGACAATATTTGTATGATGCATTTGTAATGGAGCTCTGCGGCCAATGAGAGGTGCCACCTGCCTGCCGGGGGCACTGGTGCATCTCTTAAAGGGACACTGAGACGAGCCCTATAAATTTTTTTTAGCAAAATCTGATAGTTCGGCATTTCATGGCTTTGTTTCCGCTTGTTCGGGAGCGAAAGATGCATTCATTTCAAAGAAATTTCGATTCGAAGTTGAAAAAGTTTTTCCCGCCGCTCTGATCCAAACTCGAGAACTCTTATTACGTCAAGGAGAACTCTTATGACGTCACAGGACGTAGAGATGTGAAACGTGACGTAAACGGAGACTCCGTGATTTCTGGCTGCTAGCAGTGCGGTCTAGCAGCCGCCGAAATGAAAGCTACTGCCGCCGCACGTTGAAGGCATCTATCGGGAGTCGCTACCGTCAATTCGTTTACGTTTGCACGGGCGTCTTGTCAGCGTTGCGATGAATCTCGTTCCCGAACCCAACGACGTAGTTCTCGCAAAAACTCCGGCCTGCATTTCAGCGACCTCAGCCCCTACAGAGTGTGCGATGCTTTTGAGCGAGCACGGTTAGGTTAGGCGCCGGATGGTCGTTTCCCCCTTCCTCAGTGAGCAACCGTTGCAAACTAAATAATAAATATCGTAACCCCAGTGCGGGGAGCTTACTGCTCATAGAAAACCTGTGCTGAAGTTTGTTGTGTCGACCACTACATTTCAATACGCAGCCTAGCAGTGAGAGGTGTAAGCAGTTTCTGGCACACTCATAGTGCTTCCTACCTGCCCTTATTGCATGAGCTTCCACACATTGTGAAGGCCACACTAGGCGAGCATCACTAATTTGGTCTGCAGGGACTGCCATCTGTGGCTATGCTGAGCAGGAAAGGGAAAGACGGGTCTTTGTTTAGTGAAGGCTGGAGAACTGAGGAGCAAGTGTCAATCTGCAGCAGAATAAAGTCCCGAAGAGAACGGGGACTAGGGGGATCAGCTCGCATAATAAATGCCCCCGCCCTTTTTTTTATGGAGCCATGCAAACAATTCTTAGATATGGCTGAACCAGGCCTTAGCTCTCTCTCGCTCACCTCATCAACTGCGCACTTTAAGCGGGATTCACACGAGAGAGGATTCTACCCCTATCGAGCGGGGAGGTGTGTACACATCACCAGAAATTGACGTCCTTGGGCGCCAGCCCAGGGGTGCCTGGCCTCTGGGATATGGGTCCTTTTGCTTGGCCAGCACAAAAGCTTCCTCGGTTGGAGGGGGTAAGCGGTCATTTTGTTGTAGTTTTGGGCCATAATATTATTTTAAGAGAATTTTGTTTCTACAGGTCTGGGAATATTCACTACAAGCACAGGAGCTGCTTTCTTGTGCTTCGGCACACTCTAATATAGTCAAGCAAGCTATTGACAGCTTGTCTCGAATCTGCTCTTTTGAGGTCACGTAATCACGTATTTAAGTTTTAACAAGCTAGTTGAAACGGTTGTTGTTAGCTGGGTTCCCCTGTGCGGTTATCACTTCATGCTGAGGCAGTTTTCTAAAAAAAGAAATGGTGCATATTGTGGAAGCAATGCAAAGAGGAAAAAATGATGCAGCTAAACTCGAAATACCATATGCACATAAGGTTGCTCATGAAAAAGAAAATAGCTGACAGACATTGTATACAAGTTGTGTTTGCTGCTGATCAAAAGCTCGCCCAAATTTTGTTGCACATTTTGTGCTATGGAAGAAAAAAAGGGCCAAAAAGTTTGTGCCATGTTGGAGCCGGGTTTATGAAATTCTGTTGACCTGTGGGAAGACCCATGTAGGCCAACGAGGCACCTACGTTTGTGGTCATTAACATGTACAGAAGAACATTTATTACAGCATTGTGGCCACGGATGCATGTGGTAAAGATTTTGCACCAGAAAGTTGTTGGAAGCTTATGCATAAAAAAAAAAGGAAATGCACTAGCGAAGTATCTGTACAGCTCTTAAAAGCCAAATTGTGGATCTTGAAATTCTATGCATGAATGCATACTGTTTACAGCTGTTCATTCTGCATGTGTGTTGTTTTTTTTATATTTCCTCACCTGAAAAACAAATTGCATAAAGCAGATAAAGTGGGCAATGTGTGATGCCTGTTTGTCTTGCGCTGGCACTTTACTGCTACTTAGAACTATGAACCATCTTGCCTGACAGCAAGCTCCGCTACTACTTTACATTCTGCCTGAACTATTGTTCTTGGTTTATGTCTAGTTAACCCCAAATTGGCAGCTATCACTTCAAGAATGTGTTTGATATACAGGTCTATTGCTTAATTTGTTATGCCTTCTAGTGTGAAATGTAGCAGCGCATTGCTTGGGTAGTTAGTGTGGCGCACCTTTTATTTTGGTTATCTCCAGTGCAGCCATTCTGGGATGACAACGCACTTTCCTTGATGCCTCTTGAAGGCACTAATATAGTCTGCATGCAGTAAAAAGTTGGCTAGAGCAGGACCTTCGGACTGAAGCATATTGTAACAAGCAATAAAGATCAGAATTTATTTTTCATTTAATTTTGGTGCTCTTTTTATGTTTCCATGTTTCATGTCACTGTATTTAAAATTCATTCGCCACTCTTTCAGAGACAACAGTCAAGGCAGCAGTATGCCTGTTGCGAAGCTTGGTGAAAGAAAGAGTGGAGACTTTCGTCCGCCCATTTGTAAGTTTCTAAAACCGCATGTGTGAGCAGCAATGTTTTTTGGGATGCTGGGGGCATGCAGTTCTTTTTTCTCCTTGAGAATGCATTTGCCTTTACTTTTGTTTCTTAAACAAGTTAAACAAATATACCGTGTCAGACTGAAGAAAACAAATACACAGTATTTGATATAATAACATAGCTTTGGATACTAGCCTTCATATTCTTGTTACATGGGAATTTTCAGTGGTTTCTTAATCAAGTTAAACAAATATACTGCATCATGCTGAAGAAAAAAAATGCACAGTATTTTATATAATAACATGGCTTTGCATACTAGCCTTCATACTAATGTCACATGGACATTTTCAGAGGCTATGTAGTCCAGAGGCTTAGAAATTCTCAATTGCTATCGAACTCGAATCAGGTGTGCTGCTACAGTAAACTCTATCACCATTGAAGGATTCCATCTCACACTGAGGCATAGTGGCGTCACTATCGCAGCCAGTCATTGTTCAGGCATCCAAGCAATTGACTAATAAATGACCTGCAGAGCAGCTGACTTGGTTTAAATGCAACATTTTTGCTTAGGTGGCCTATTTAGCTAATTAGCTCTAGTAAGCCACCTTTTAATATGTATTAAGCATTGTGGAGGGACAAGCTTGCAAATGCTTCCTTTACATGCAAGGCTGGAGGTGTCTGAACTTGGGATTTCTCGAATGATTTGCAAAACACTCTTTTCTAAAACTTGTGTGTGTGTTCTTTTTTTACAGGATCCTGCAGCTGTGCACTATATCCCAACTGTAGTGCACAGCGGAGGCATTCTGACAACGTCAGATTTTTCTGTTTGCCTTGAGAAGATTTGTGTCAACGAGACAAGCCTGCTGGCGGCACTTGCAACACAGATGGCCTTGTACTGGGCATTTAATAATATCGTTTTTGACAAAAAAGCACAGCGGTCATTTGACTTGCTGTGCAGGCTCATCAACGTCGACAGTGGCCTATGGCCAACTCCACTTGTGCGTTTGGCACAAACTGTTTTGGGAAAATAAAAATTCTCAAGCTGAAATTAAATTGTCCAGTTTCACATTCCTACACATGTTCGTGGAGTGGTGAGAAGCACAGCCAACCTCAGCTAGCATGCCTGCATGGGTCTGGCAAGGATAACCATGTCATCCACAGGTGGATGAAAATTTTGTCTCAATGGATTAATGATTAGTCCCTGGAAAATCATTCAAATGGATCAACAGTTAATCCTGAGGCAGGAACATTTCCTCTCTCAGGGACCATTTCTGAAGATAAACAGATAATCCTGAGGGAGTAACATTTGCTCTCCCAGGGATCATTTCTGAGGATCAGCTGTTAGTCCTTAGAGGGTAACATTTGCTCCCTCAGCGATCATTATCAAGGATCAAGTGTTAGTCTCTTGAGGACCATCTGCAAGGTGCAACCATTAGTCTCCCAGCAGTTAGTCCTTCAGGGACTAACTGTATATCCCCTTGCAGTTGATCCCCAAAAGGACGAATGGTTGTGGCAAATCACTTGGTCCCCCAAAGGACTAACCTCCCTACCCATTTTGGTCCTTTTTTTCTTAGAGTGTAGGACAGATGTGGCACTTTTCCACACAGCCATAATATTGGATATCAATTAACAGGTTGACTTTCCAGAGGATAAAAGTATAAAAAAATGCGGCCACCTAAGCTTGGTCTTAAGGCCAGGACGCGATAGCGTTCGTGGGTTACAGCCCATATATGCAGAGCATGTCACCAGGATTCTCGCCCATGCGCATCGAAAAACCAGTCGCGCCACCTCGAGACTGCGGGTGGCACGGCGGCGCGTATCTCAATGGCGATGAAAAATAAAAATTAATACCTCGTCGCGCATAAATGTTAGAGATTAGCTTTCTCGCCTAGACGTTAAAATTTTTCTAAAAGTTTCTTTTGGAAGAGTTTCTTAAAGTTTTTTTGGTAGAGCGCACTGAGCTATGATAGCATGGAGCCTATAGCGAGGTCCTGAAAAATTGCCCACTTGACTTCACTTGATCGCTCACGACAGCCCTAATTTACAATATATCTACAATTGCTTGGAGCTACAGGTAGTGTAATCTCCTAAATTTAAAGAAATATAAAGTTTTTTACATTTTAATAGCGCAAAAGTTTCCTGTGCTGTTTTTCTATTGATCATGTATCTTCAGCATCGGCAAGAAACATGTGGCGCCCTCTCTCAGTGTGTTGGCAAGGCGCTCGTCCCCGCCACAGTGCCCCTGCTTTGGTAGGTTGCTTTGGGAGGTTGAGCCGTACTGTACAAATGCGCACTTTCATCAAGAGTGCCCCCATCGGACTGAGGCTGTGACCATGGCCTGATATATAACATGTTACAAAAAAGCGCGTGCCTTCTGTGAGGTATATAGAGAAAATTATTAGGAGACTTTTTCTTTGCAGGTACAATTTTATTAAACGCGAACAGTGACCACACGGGCATAGGTGACAGTGGAATTGCGTGAGCATTAACAGTACAAAGCAATGAAACTTGCAGGTACTTTGTTCAAGCAGTGAAATACGTAATTCCCGGACGCTAATACTTATAGCAAACTCACCGATACATGTATATGAGTCTTGCACTGTGCACTGAAAATATTAAAGTCCTGTATTAATGACTACATTTTAACAATCATATTATTATGCTCAATAGCAGACAGCTCTTCGAAATTTCGGTCGATGTGGTGAAATTGCAGCACGGATGCGTTGAAATGAATGTTGTAAGTGCCAGGCGGCAAACGTGATGCTGGGTTTTATGGCAGTAGGAGATTTGTCTAATGTAACAATTAGTAGTGTGGTAGTTCACATTTTTTTTTCTAGGCTGGTAAAGTGCATCTCATGATTCGATCGTTCGCCGTCAATAAGGGTTTTACCATTCCTGTAATCGATGCTAGTTTCGACAATTATGTCAAGGGTGTACGCAAACTATATGAACCTATGAACTATATGAACCGAATATTGAAAACAATTTACTTTTCTTCTCTTACTACAATCAACTAACTAATGTCATTAGCATCTCTGCAGCACCGTGACACTAACGTACCCACAAGAAACAAAGATTTTTTTGAAATCTCACTGTTCCGAACTTTTTATAAATATGAAGCGTTATCACATAACCTCCCACTTATACTGAGCAAAAATACTCAGACTTTAGGATTGAGTAAAAGACATTTGAGATCTTGTCTTTTGTAATTGCTATCCTCTAATAAAGCTTGTTTGTTATATTTTGTTTTGTTAAACTCTATCATGTTTTTTTCTTTCTGTCTCTGTTCTTGTGCTTCACTTCATGCAAATCAATTGTAGAATGTTTTTGACACGTTTCTTGAAATGTGTTTTTTTTTGTTTGCTGTCTTATGGTATTTACCTCCTATAACTTTCAGTGCTCCGAATATTGTACAAAATGTGTATTTACTGTTGAAAATTAGAGGTAACATGTCTGTTTTAACTAAAATATGATGTTACTGATATTGCTATGCATCGGTCTTCTTGGCCTTAGTCAAGCTGCATGAGCAGCGTTTAGCCAGGCACTTTTTGAAAAATAGACATTGAATCGAAATTCAGGGCTCATTATTCGCGCAGTTCTCTAAATTCATTCTTCAGCTCACGTTTAAGTTCATCGAAAAGTTTAGAGCCCGGCCGCGGCAGTCGAATTTCGATGGAGGCGAAATTCTAGAGGCCAGTGTGCTGTGAGATATCAGTGCACGTAAAAGAACCCCGGGTGGTCGACATTTCCGGAGCCCTTCACTACGGCGTCTCTTATAGCCTGAGTCGCTTTGGGACGTTAAACTCCCATAAACCATAAATCATAAAAGTTTACAGAGCTCTTGCTTGCCTGTCATTGATACCAGAGCGTGGGACAAAACGGAGATAAGCGAAGAAGAGCGCGAGTAAAATAACAGAAATACCAGTTTATCCGCACGAGAATACAAAAAAAAATATGTGCACGAACGGGAATGTGGCAGCAGCAGCTAAGGCCGACCCGCCGCGGTGGCTCATTGGTTAGGGCGCTCGACTACTGATCCGGAGTTCCCGGGTTCGAACCCGACCGCGGCGGCTGCGTTTTTATGGAGGAAAAACGCTAAGGCGCCCGTGTGCTGTGCGATTTCAGTTCACATTAAAGATCCCCAGGTGGTCTAAATTATTCCGGAGCCCTCCACTACGGCACCTTCTTCTTCCTTTGCTCTTTCACTCCCTCCCTTACCCTTCCCTTACGGCGCGGTTCAGCTGTCCAACGATATATGAGACAGATACTGCGCCATTTCCTTTCTCCAAAAAACCAATTATTATTATTATTATTAGCTAAGGCCGAGTATGCATCCCTTTATTTAAGAGGAGCATAAAAATCACCAACCTGTACAGGCGGAAAGAAACGGTTCAGGATGCGTGTTCGGGGCCGCAACCTCTGCTCCCAACTGATGCGAACGTGCTTCATACAGGGTTTTTAAACGAAGGTGCTTGGGGTCCCGCGCAAGCGCGCTGCTGTAGACGGTAGGCGGTGGACACGGCCACGGTCAGGACGCTTTTTCTTGGGGCGATAAGCGGCGCAGCCGGGGTAGATGAATTCTTCTTGCTGGCAGTTCCTTCCAACTGTGATCTGTACAGGCGGAAAGAAACGGTTCAGGATGCGTGTTTGTGGCCGCAGCGGCTGCTGCCAACTGACTCATTGTGGGCAGTAGGCGAGTTGGCCAATGTAACAATTAGTATTGTGGTAGTTCACATTTTTGTCTAGGTTGGTAAAGTGCGTCTCATGATTCGATCGTTCGCCTACGATAAGGGCTTTACCTTTGTTGTAATCGATGCAAGTATCGACATTTATGTCAACGGAATACGTCAACTATGAACCGCTAACGAAGACTTCATAGAGTGGCATGCTGGGAACTATTCTGAAGAGTGTTCCATCTGTTCGGCAAGCCAGTAACTACGCCGTTACCCAGGACAGCAAGAAAGAGTCAGACCGTAGTAAATGTTGTTGATTATGATTCAAATTCGCTGAGAAATGAACAGAAACTATTGTCGGATATCACGATGTTTCAAAGCTTATTGGGTTTCTCCAGCGCGGCGGCTGGGCGCTCCACCCAGCCCGCTTGTGCAATGTGCCGCTCGCGCGATTCATTACCGACAGGACGCTACGTGCGTGCGGCCCTGAATATACAGTGATTTTACCGTGTTGCAAATATGTGCAATAATACCTATAGGCACTCTCGCACAAGCGGAACGAACATATTCATTTTTTTATGCGTATTTTGTGCAATCCTACTCCAGTCTAATTTTTTTCTGTCACTCTCCCACGTACTTCTGGCTATCCTCACTCTTTGCCTTAAATTCCGCCGGCTGCAGTTCCGGTGCTTGAGAGATTAGATAGCAGTCGCCGGACCGCCAACATTTGTAGCTTCCTTTTATATTTTCGTCAGTTGTTGTTGTTGCCTCTGAAGCGATTGGCATAATACTACTTCTTCGAGGTGTGGCTCCAGGGCAGTTGCGCAGACCGCGGGTGTAAGAAGAGGGAACCGTTTCTAGGGAACAATTAACATTCTTCCGCGACATTTAAATGTGCCATAATTCTTTTCCACAGGCTACGACGCCAAGCACTGGAAGCAGGGTTTTTTGAATACCAACCTTAAGCCTTTTCTGTAGGATGATAATCTCTGAAGGGGTAGAGGAGGCGTCCGATGTTGGTGGCTGGTTAGTGTGTAGTTTGCATCCCTTCCATTCTGTGAATACAGGCCAAGGTTTCTCTGACACATTTTACGTACGAACTGCATACGCGTTTTTCCCCGGCGTGTCTTTTGCATAAGCATAAAGCTGTTTAAGTTGCAGGACTCTTTTCGGTTTTAGATCATACGTCGAGTGAAGAATCTAGGGTATCCATTTCTTAGAAATGTTTTCTTTTGCTGATGATGAGTTTTAATAGTCCAATGGTAACCTCGCACCAAGAGCAACGGGATGAAGTGTTTTCTTGAACATAAGTAACACGAGGTTAGATAAAAGGCAATTTCCCAAGCACTTCAACTCAAAGGAACCAATCGCCAGGCTTCGGTAAAACTTGTGCCCATTGGAAGCCAGTCGGTACACGGCGGCACTGGCGAGCGAATCACACTCCGTCCTCGAGCAGCATGCTTAAAGCGATATGTCATTGCTGTTGTCGCTGATTTTGAAAGAAATAAGCAAGAATTTTGAATCGTCTTAACCAAAACTTGCTTAAATTTCACCCTACCTTTCGGACGCAATTTTCGGCAGTGTTCCTCCCACAAAGGCTACGAGAACAGGACGCACAGTTCGCAGCATCAAACGGATGAGGAAAAGGTATTGGAGGTGACGTGAAGAGCTGATGATGATGTGAGCAGGCACGAAGTTAGGTAGAAATTTTTTTTAAGAGCTACACGGGCAACCGGTTGCAGGGAGGTAAAGGGGAGGAAGAAAAGGACAGTGGGGGAGGTCTCCTGCTGTGCCTTTGCCTGCCTTTCTTTTTTCTCTCCTTTGATTTTGCTCGAATCGTGGAGCGAAGACGGTGGTTGCTCCTTGGATGCGCTATGTTTCTGCTCCCTACGGTGAAGCACGACGAAGTCGGCGCCTCTGCGAAAACTGCCCGGAAAGGACATGGATGCACTCTTGTCTCCAGCCTGTCATAAAATAGCTTACAACCTCTAATGTGTTAGCCCTGGCTAAATCGCTCTCCACACGCGGACAAAAATCTCCCAAAAATTACATCAGAGCTTCTGCAGAAGTTCAGTTACATTAATTAATGCCTTCCTCCAGGTTAAGCAATACCTACCGCTTTGTTAAAACCACAGCGCTTGGCACAGGTAAACGGGGACCAAAAAAACAAATTTCGGATGATTTAGTGTGGCTACGCCAAATGTAACTATAGGAGCGCTCGCACTTCGGTTTCCATTGCTTTTTCGGTGTTCGGTTTCGTTGCGCACGGATGCAGTTAATGAAGACGACGACATCCAAAACACAGTGCAAGAGACTGATACTTTATGACGCAGAACGTTCGGATGTGATATGTTACAGTTGTCTAATGCAGTAACAAACAAAACTGATGCTTTCTCGCCGCCCCGGGTTCGAAACTCACCCGCGGCTTTAAAACATTTTCGATTATTTTATTTCAGGTCAAGTAAATTTCAGACATACAGATAGACCACTTCGAAATCCAAAATTGAAGCCCCAGTGACGCAATAAAAAATGCGACCCTGTTAGCCCACTGTTGTTTTAATGTCTTGCGGAGGCGGTGGTGAAAAATTCGGCTGCTCGATGGGACCGCATCATCGAGTGGCCGTGATCCTCATCTGCTCACCTAATGAAAAAGACGGCGCACTGAAAGACGTTTCCTTAGAGCCCTTACTTCGTTCCTCGTCACTACACTGTGTTGTTATGGCCTGTGTACAGTACAAAATAAAAGAAAGCATTGTGAAGGTGCGAGACTTTTGTGCTTTAACGTAAATGGTGAAGTTTAAAAACCACGTGTTTTCGCCTTGCGTGGTAAGATACGAGCCGAATTGAGCAAACTGTCCACTTCTCCAGAGATCATCTGGCGACGAACAGCGTCGAGCACGGTGCATCGAGTCTCCAACGCCACTATATCAAAAACAAAAAAACACCGGAATATAGAACACAAAAATCACGAGACACGGTTAGCACTGCAGAACACCAGACATGTTATTCTTTATTCCGTTTATTTTCGTAATGCTTTAAGTATACATGGCGTCACTATTCTTTCACTGGGGATGTCGCTGCGCTCGTAAGCTCAGCGGGGAAACATGAATGCACTGAGAATGTGGACAACGCTTTTTCAAAGACAGTTTGTTCACATGATCATATCTGTCTCGCCTCACTGCACCCTTAGGCAAATATGCAGACACAAAGAACTATCGATAGGGTGGCTCCTTTGAAGATACCGCTTTCCCAGTGGGTTGCTTGGCGGCGCTTGCCTCCCACCGATGTGTAGCATTCATTGTCCCAGAAGTGAATGGACAACTTGCAGGGAGGTTATTCCAACCAACAGCCCTCGTTCACAAACCGCGGTTTCACTTTATGCTTTGCTGACTGAAGGGTTTAGCGTGAGGAAAGATGAGTCAGTCGTCCTCCACTGCATTCTTTTTCGAAAAGGTGAGAGGGGCTGCCCCCTAATCTGCGCCAACATGACGATCCGACGGTCACCACCAGTTTTCGAGAGAAAGTGTAAAAACAAACTGTCGAAAGGGTGCAACGATGTATTCCCTTGACCAGTACCTGTCTCGAGCCGCTCCTCACATCCTTTCAACAACTGCTCTCTCATACAGACAAAGGGACATCTCCTCTCTGATTTTTAGAACAAGAATGCGAGATTGTTGTCTGTAAACGGGGGTTTTCGGTTTGCAAATTGTAAAGGACGCTCGATATTCTGCAAGTGGGCTCCAATGGCCCTTTTTGGGCGCACGTGCAAAACGTCGGCGCTGTTAGCATACGACTGAAGCGGTCTATGCATGCGCACTGCAGTAGACGCCGCCGAACCTCGGCGAGGCGCCGATATCTGCCCATGCTAGACATCGGCGCCAGCTCACCGGCGCTCGCGCACGTGTTGGAAGCGGGGTCCAGTTTACGACAATCGAAGTACACCGGCGCTCTCGGTGACTTTTCTTCAAGGCTTGGAGCTCTTCCAGGTTCCCAGAACATTTCTTCGCGGTTTAAGTTGTCCTTTCAGCGCCCCCAACCTCTTTTCTTCATGGCTCGAAATTCTTTCAGTCTGCTGCAAGACGCACCAGAGTACAATAATGTTTTTTCCACCTCCTCCATCGGCTCGAGAGGAGCGCCAGCCAGCATCAAGAACATGGACGGCCAAACATGCCTCTTACGCCGTTATGTCCTGCTCAGAACTCGGTCCACATGGTCTTGGTCGGCCTTCACGGCGTGTATGGGCGCTTGAGAGGCTAGGAAAGGACTGAATTCGCTTGCAAGAAAAAATGGCTGTTGGGAGAACTAAGAGAGGAGGCTTGCAGAAAAAAGCGAGTGACTTTGGTTCTTTTAGAGCGAGAGCCTTTGGGTGTGGGAGTATTAAATAATTTCTCTCGAAGTGAATACTTTAGAACTATTTTGCATATAGGCAAACAAAAAATGCATGGTGCTGGTAACGACCGAAATGCGTTAACAGACTGGACAGAAGAGAACACATACACATGCGCTGGTGTCTGTGTTCTCTTCCGTACCGTTGGCGCTGTCCAGTCGTTTGCATCAACATCCACCAACCAGTCCGAGTGAGCCCTCTTCATTGAACAAAATTTCAACAGTTTTAAAGAAAAGGTTTTCGCACAATAGAACCACGCAATGAAATATGTATCTAACCATAACTTTATTTCACTCGTTATTTTGGTGGGGGATTTATTCGTTTCGTTTTACGTTTTTTATAACGCCCCAAAGCGGCTCAGGCTATGAGGAACGTCGGAGTGAAGAGCTCCGGATATTTTCGAGAATCTGGGATTCTTTCACTGACATAACACAGTACACGGGCTTCTAGAATTTCGCGTCTATAGAAATGCGACCAACGCAGCCGGGATCGAAGACGCGTTGTTCCGGTCAGCTGTCAAGCACCATAGCCACTTAGCTACCGCGCCGGCTCCGGGGTGATTTACGTAATCGCCGCAATAAACTTTAGTTTTCATGGCACTGCTATGAAAACAACTAGTTAAATAAAATTACTCTGTTTAGCTCACACTAAACCCGTCACGTTCAAATAATGCCTCCATCACAAAGCTCACGAATGCTGAGCTGCTATCATGTACAGCATTTTGAGAAAACATTCATGAGAAAACATGGGGCTTCAGCCACCCCCCCCCCCCCCCAAATGTTTCCGAACTGTCACGCACCGCTGGCCAAAACAACCACCTGCGCCGGAAGACACTCTGGATTTCACCACCTAGAGCGTCTTTATCAGACTAGAAAAGATATTTTGGCGCGAACATTCCTAACTCGGGTTAGGTTTCGTGGCAACTCCCATGAAAATGGAGTCGTGTACCGCAAGGGGCTCCATCCTAGCACAAACTTTCAAGAGCCTATCGATGGCTGGCTGTTGCGACTAAAATTTCAGTGCAATTACTCTGAATACATACCGGTGACAGCTGCTGCTGCGCAGTACAATAGAACGAAGGACAGCATCAATGAGATTTTTCCCTGGCCGTTGCATATGCAAAAAATGCAAGGGTTCTGGAACGACAAACATTCATTAAAATATTTGTCCTTCACTTGCTAATTTCATGGCCTTTATCAGCGGCATGCACTGGTTTGCTGGTTCCGGACCGATATAGTTGTAGATTTCGTGTGACATTTTCTTTACTTAGATAGATAAAGAGGAGGAGGGAAAGACAGGGATGTTAACCAGAAAGGGGTTCCGGTTGGCTACCCTGCACTGGGGAAGAGGGATTAGGGGCCTAAAAGGAGGAAGAGAGAAAGGGAAAAAGGGATAACACACACACAGACGCACAACGCTGTCACAATTTGCTACTCAAACCAGTCGCTCTCAAGTAGCCTAATAGTGCCTTGTATGCCTTGAGGGCTGTCGACTGCTGTGGCCACGGACCGAGGATCTTTTGCTCTGTTAATGGGCGAGGATCGAGGCGGTCCAGGGCACAACACAGTTTATGTCTTGCACTCGCAAATGCAGGGCACTCACAGAGAATATGAGCGACGGTCTCCTCACAACCGCAGCTTTCACAGGCAGGACTGTCGGCCATCCCCATCCGAAAAGCATAGTGGTTGGTAAAAGCAACGCCGATCCATAAACGGCATAACAATGTTGCGTCGCGACGTGCTATGTAACGTGTAAGACGAAGGCGCAGTCCAGAGTCCAGTGCCTTGAGGCGGAGGTTGCAAAACTCTCCCGTGTTCCACGCTAAAAGTGTGAGCTCCAGCGCCAAAGGGCGAAGCCCACACGCTGCGTCAGTTCTTGATATTGGGATCCTCACTGGAAGTCCGCCGTTGTGAGCCGAACGCGCAGCCGCATCGGCCTGGTGATTACCGTTAATACCACAGCGTCCTGGCAGCTATTGAAAAATGATGTCATGACCTTTGGAAACGGTGCCGTGGTACAGTAGACGGATCTCAGCAACAACTTGTTCCTGCGACCCGCGGTGTAGCGCGGCTTGCAGGGCATGAAGGGCTGCTTTAGAGTCGGTGAAAACCGTCCAGTCATGTGGAGGTTCCTGACTGATGAACTCTACCGCAGCCCGTAAGGCTGCGAGTTCCGCACCAGTTGAAGATGTTGAATAGGTCGTCTTCACTTTCATGAAGATGGATCTGGCCGGTATCACCACCGACCCCGCAGAACTGGTCGAGTGAACTGATCCATCTGTGTAAACATGTATGCGGTGCCTGTGGTAAGAATGCAGGTGATTCAATGTCAGTTGTTTTAGAGCGGGTAGTGATAACCAGCTTTCTTCGTAATTCCAGGAATATAGAGGTGATCCCGAGGTTCATGAAGACTCCATAAGGAAGGCTCCATACTTAAAAACATAGAAGCATTGGTATCAGTAGTTGTGTATGACACGAGTGAACGATAAGGGGATAGTTGGTATGATATGATTAGAAGGCATAAAACTGAGCAGGGGACAAGACACATAAGAGAAGCAAACAGGACGAGCTCGTGCTGCTTCCTTCTCTCCTGTGTCTTGTCCTCTGCATAGATTTATGTTTTGTAATCATGTCTGCCACGATTTTTAAGACGTACGAATGCATTCGTTTATTTAAAAAATAAATATTTCACTTGTCAAAGTCAATTGCAACGGCATTGTCAATGGCAACGGCAATGCAGTTATTATTGATGCGTTTGATCCTTCCACAAATTCTATGAGGAGGTCGAGCTGCAACATGAGCCCCCCCCCTCGTAAAAATTTTTGGCTACACCATTGATGCCGATGGAATAATTTTAAACAGCCCAAAGGAGAGCTCAAAGTAAGTATCTGTACAAATACGCGTACCGGGCATGGCTACGGTTTGAGGTGAAACCGTATCTATAGCGTGAATGATTGGGAGCCACATTTTTAGACGATGCTAGCGGTGGTGAAAAGGAAGATAATAAGCGGATGGTTTGAGCGGCCATCGCCCCTCGCGCTCTGCTTGCAACGCTCCTTAATTTCCTGCTCCTTATGGCGATAGAGTCATATATGCTGCATTCCTTGGTCATAAAATCTGGTTCTAACTAGGCTGAAAACGAGGCAGCTGTGGTGACTGCAATCGAAGTTAATTAGTTTCTTTTGGAGTTGAGCGATTCGCGGATTTTCGTCACATATGATGTTATCGCAAAGAACTGCTGACGTCGCGATAACATTTTTTATTTTAAATTTCTATAATTTAGCTACTAATGATCGTAGTTATTAAGACGCGGTCGCATCTGAGCTCTGACAACCTGAATGTGTCCAGCGTGAAAAGAGAAAACAAATTATTACACATTCAGTATATTTCAGTTTCTTGCAGGATTGTTTTGACTCAGAGATGCAAGGCAAATCACGTTGCCACGACGTGACTTCCATTTCATCAAGAGCGCACAAATTATCAGTTGCAGAGGAAATGATTTCATCTGTAAGAGTGAAGACTCGGTGCAGGTGGTAGGCCCTTGGTGAAGAACTACATCTCCAGTTAGGAGCGGCAAGCAAGCCATTCAAAAATATTGAAATAGTTCATAGCAACCGTTTTGATCACCGGTGGGTACTGGGAAGGATACCAGCAGAAGAAACCGGTTTTCGCTTCTTTCAGATTTAGTGGGAATGTACGCCCAAACTAAACCGTAAGCACTGATCAGAAAGACATGTAGCCAATAACGTTTTATTCTTACGTTTTCTGCTTCGGTTCTATTTTATATATCATATGGGCGTGGTATTTGTTTGCTTTTCTTTTCTTGATGTGCCGGGCATTCTCACGGGCGTTTGCTACGAGCATGCCTCGCTTGCGTTGTTTATCGTTTGTAGCAATTTCTTTTTGTCTTGTTCACGTTGTGTTTTCCCCTGTTAAGTGAACTTGTTTGGGGCAGTTAGAGGTCTTGTCAAGTGTGCATAATTTTTACTGAGAGTTCGTGTTTATGCTGATTCGTTTCTGCTGAGCTGTTGTTTTTCTGTTAATCGTCCCTGTCTCCTATATGTTTTAAAGAAACGCTTGAGGTCTATACGGCAGTCTTGTAATAAAGGAAGTTGGCGCTGCATACGCGTTGTCTAGTGTTCGCTGAAGCATGTCTACGATGCCGAACCTAGGGGACGGGAAGATAAAAATCTAGCATGTGTTCCAGAACTCTTCGAGGACAGGTGGTAATTAAGCATGAATTCTGTTGGGATTGAAGTCACAGAATTAAAACTTGTACCTAAGTCTTGCTTGGTTTCCTGGGTTCGTTTTACTGAAATAACAAAGAAAATTATTCAGTGATCCTAAACATCGTCCGGGAAATCAGCGTCGAAGGCGCAGCAAAGCTGTCTTCACCGGCAATTTTCCATTTCTTTTTCCAATCTTAGAAAATAACAAAGGTTGGCTGGGGGCCACAAACCTGTGCACAGAACAATACTGAGAAAAGTGTTAACAAAGCTTAAAGCCACGCTATCGTGGCCCAGAGGTGAGACCCCATCGCTTTAGTCCCCTGCGCTGATTTTGTTATCGAGCTGACTTCTCGGGGAGGCAGGAAGCGTTTGTGCTGGCTGAACAAAAGCTCCCTCACTACCGTGGATAGTTCGCATCACCCCCCCCCCCCCAAAGCCTAGCTCTAACTGTAATTACACTGTTTTTGACGTGTGAACAGCGTACCCTCGAGATTGCTGAAATTATTTCTCTGTGAATTCCGTATACCTTTACAAAAATCAGCATCACCATTTCGTTTACTAACTGTTGACATCTTATGGAATCAACAACTAGGAAAAAAAACGGAAAGCTTGTTGACTACTGTCAACAGCAGTCAATAAAGTTTATATTAAACTTAGCCAACACTGTCAGTGTCACTGACTACAATCAACGGTTGTCAACGAATTCTATACTTACCTTGTCAACAAATTTGATGCTCTTGACTGCACTCTACGGGCACCAACTAAATTTATGCTTAACCTTGTCAACACAGTCGATGCTGTTGACTGCATTCGATAGGTGTCAACAAAATTTATACTCATTTTTATCAACACTGTCAATGATGCTAACAGAAATCAGTGATTGTCAAGAATATATATATTTACCTAGTCAAAAGTTGTGTTTTTAAACACGTGTTGAATTATGGAAGCATAGTATCGGTAAACTAAGCCGAATATATTATGGCGAAAGCAATAATACGCCAGGTCTAACCGACCGTCTCGTATGCCGTGCTCCCCCAAGAACCGGCGCTGCGCTTGGCAGGGGGTGTGACGTCAGCTCTCTCCGTTGCTATGATGACGCGTGACGTTAGCTTGCTCCCCGCCGCAGCTAGAAAGGAGCCGCTCGTCGCCTGTGCCTTCGCCCCCGAGCCGGCGCCGCGCCTAGCAGGTGGTCTCTCCGTTGATATGACGATCTCCTCGCCTTGCGCTCGCTCCGTGGCGGCTTCACTGGGGTATATAGCGGTGCGCTACGCACTGGTTGATCAGTCTTGCCATGGAAGGTACCGACGAAGATTCTATATCTCAATCTAGTTGCTCTACTGCATCGGAACAGTTAAATTCTAAGGCGAAAGCTAAGCAAGCTAGGAAGAACGATAAAGAGAGGCTCAACGTGCCCAGGAAACAGAAGAACAACGAGAAGAACGATTTCGAAAACGACGAGAAGCCGAAGCAGCTAAACGAGCTTTCGCAATTCAACCAGGTTTAACCAGAGCTAAACCACAGCCAATTTTTAACTCAATTTATAAAAACTTTTTATTAGCACAAAAGTAGGCTCAGAAAGGCAAGTTCTTTTCCCTTGGGAAACACTATCAATATCTTGCGGATTCTTGAAGACGATGGGGTGGGATCATACATCATTTCTAAATAAGCACCATGGAAGTGTGATTGGGATATTTCAAAAATCTGTCCTCAAGCATGTAATTCTGTTAGCTTTAAAGAATAAATCAAAGTTCTTTTGTTCATAGGTGCAAAGTAAATAAAAATTCATTTAATGCACAAAAACCCAAAAAAGGTCCTTTCACATTAAAAATGCAAGATGTAACTTACACGCGATATAGTTAAAAGCTATATACCTTTTGTGCCCACAGATTTGTCTTAGTTGATACATTATGTAGAACTGCATTCTAGCCAGGTAAGAGATAATGACAGATTAAAATTCCGGGGAAGTCCACCAACACTGTTTATCTAAAATATTGGGAATATAAGCGTTGGCACCATTCTGTGGCAGAAGATGCCGATAAGAGTCTCCTCTGGCCTCTGGTCGGTGCTGTTAAAATAACACGATCTATGCATCACATGCGAGCAAATATGGGTCGCTTCCATATGATCACAATGGTACCGAAAGAGTTAAAAATTAACAGATAATGGCTCACTACTGCAGGTTAAATGTAGATAGCAAAGGTAACAAGGACAGCCATATGATAACACTAATAGACAGAAAAGAAATAAATGCAAAATTCATGGACATTTACTTGCCAAACTAATTACACATGCCTACAACGCAAAAAATAGACATGTATAATATAGAAATAATATATAGCTTTCATAGAAAAGGTGCCCAAAATTATGCAGGTGCACACATACAGATAATACACAAACGTCAAGAGAACAAATCAACTAAAGAAAATCAATATTGAAAAGAAATAAAAGCACATAGAGTGCCCCATTCACTATTTGCGCAGCCAACATTAGTTTGTCCTGGCTGTGGCTGTACTGCCACATTAGGCCTACTGACATTACACAGCCTCAACAAGAAATCTCTCATGCAGTGGACACAGGAGCATAGAGATCGCGCCATCCACGCAGATACACTTGATCATTGTTGCTGTATTCACAACTATGAGTGGTGGATTCTACTTCTGCAAAATTCAGAACGTTGTCCAGAGGACGACCCACAAGCAACTGCGGCTTTGTGACGAAAACATCGATGCACACACTTTCTCACTGCCTGTTCTGCACGAGCTGCCTTGACAAACAATTTTGACAATGCGGCCAAGAAGTATATTGGCATACACATATATGTAAATAATTACTTCACACCACAAAATAATAATTTCGTTATATCAAAATAATTATATGTCTAATATCACGGTGGCTACAGTCTCTGTAGGAAATCTTACGATTGAAAATGACACATCAATGCAACTTCGAGCGCCTTTGAGGGGCTGATTGTGGTCATTCGAAGACGCCGAGGCGCCTCAGTTTAACTGCAATTTTTAACAGTTCGCGGTAATTATTTGCCGTGACACGCGCAACGCTAGTAGCCACGCGCCAACGCCTAGCCTGCTTCCCAACGCCGTTCAAATCCAGCGCGCTGGCTGCCAGCTCACGTAGCAGGACGCAGCAACCCCCTACCTCGGTGACATCCGGGCATCCCGGCGTGATATCCGGCTAGGCCTTCCGCCGCGCCGTGCATGGTCTGTGCGGCTGTTGTGCGGGTGCTGTTTGTGTCTGATTTCAAAATCATTGCTTCAAATTTGCGTTTGGGTTTCCGGCTTATCGTAGCTTGCGCCGTGTGTCAGCATGTAGGCGTTCGCATACTTTGTCAAAAAGTGACCACACCGAGAAGTGTGGAGCCGTTTCATCTTGACAATACGTTCGACTTCAACCACGGCAGCCGCTGCAGCTTTTTCTTACCGCAGCTGCGAAGCAAGAGAAGAAACGGTTACTGCAAGGCGTCGAGTCTTCGTTTCCAGGTGAGACGCATAGTGTAGCGCAGAAATGCGCGCAATTTGCGACTGCAAAAATAAACGAGCGAGCAAAATGGCGAAAAGAAACGGAAGGGACAAGGCTCCGTCCTGTTCGTTCCCCTTCGGCATTGCGCGTGATTCACTGGTTGCTTCCCCGGCAGCAAAGTGCATTACACATCGAATCATCGACATGCTGGTCTGTCAGTGTTCACAGTGTATGCGTTGCGACGCGAACGCCGTGGTGTGTGCATAGATGCGCTTGCTAAATTCCAGATACGCGTAGGAGTCCTAAATTAATGTAAATGTTGCAATTGGCTATCGCCCGGCAATGCGCTGGCCCAGCGAACCGTGCGACTATGTTTTGGGTTTTCGTTAAGGTGGTTGGCCCACTTCCTGTTCATTATTCGACGTGTGACGTGATTGTGTGCTGCCTGCACGCGTGTTTTTTGACGCCGCTATCGGCTCGTTGCGGACTGGCGATATCGTACTCCACTGGGTCTGTTTAGCGTTGTGCTATCTGCTACGAGTATGTGCGCATTTATTTTGATTTGGTGTGGCGTCTTGAGGTATTAACGCACCTCTACGAGCCGATTACACCAGCTGTCAAGCTCATGCTGCGAGGGGGGTGACGCGTCAAGGTATGCAAGCGACTGAATGAATTGAGCGACGCGTCGCAGCGATACCCTAACAAGGAAACTGTTTGCTTGGTCACCAGTGTAACATTGGTAACGTTGCCTGCATCTGTAACGTTCTTTTAGTTGCAGGCGCCCGTGAATAAAAATAACTGCTAAATGTTGCAGTAGTAGCCCTAGAAAATTAACGCTTTGTAGTTCTTTCAAATTAAGTGGTTATGAATAACCTAAGTAGTGCAGATTACAATAAATACTAGTGTGAGCAAGTAGCGTTATGTTTCAAAGTTTGGCTGATTAAACATTTTCTTGCGGATGTGTGAAATGCCAGCGATACAAATAATTACCAGGAAGTGCCAGGCATTGTGCATGCAAGAACACACAGCTGGAAATTATGATGGTATGCAGGTGAAGTGCCTGCTGTTCAGTATGAAGAGGTCTGAAAAAAGCTTCATCGGAGAGGGTGTCTCACGGTCCAGATTTGGGGCTGTTCTTGTCTGCGCCCGTTCAGCGTGCATTCCAGAGCACAAGTATGTACTGCGTTTTCTAAAATCGGTTTTTTTCACCTCTGTGTTGAGATCAGTGTGTTCCAATGTCTGCTTCGAACCAGAAAGCTGACGGCATGTATGGGCATTCTCTTTTTTAAAAGAACAAGTGTGTGTCTCTACTCAATAGGTAATCATCAGATAGTGCCACTTTCATGCTCATTATGCTTAAATTCAGGAGGTCTCGGCTGGCCTCAGAACCCCTACCAATACAAACGAGGAATCTGAGCCCCCCGTACTAGAATGTAGTAAGTGCATGTATACGAAGCAAGCAACTAATTTTCATTTTTTTAGTGGTGGTCAGAACATTTCTTCTGTCATTTATAAAATTTCGCGGTGATTTTTAGCAAGAATCATTAACACGTCTTCTTATAGCTGAGATGGAGAAAAAATGCAAGGTTAACAGCACAACTCAAAGGGTAGAAGAAATAGGGAAACCCTTATCCTCACACAACGAGTGAGTCCAGAGCTGGCCGCTCATCTCTAAAGCTACACAAAAACGACAAGCACACCGGCATAGCTTCAGCTCAGCCACTTTCTTTCTCCCTCTCTATTTCTCTCGCCAGCTGTTCTCGATCACTAGAGACCCCTTCAATGCAGCCAGGCTTTAAAAAAACACCAATATGAAGTAATGGGCTACAGGGCAGCATTTTAGGGTGACATTGCAGCATGAGAACAACGCTTTTATTCGTTTTTCTCTAGTACCGATCTCACATGGCACTCTTCAGACAACTATAGCAGAAGGATAACCATAACATCCATCTGCTGTAATGCCGGTGTCACATGGCACTCCTCAGAGACTGCTCCAGCAAAGGCGGCTTATTTAACTTGGTCAAAAAACTATGAATGGTTTTATATAGTGCAGCTATGAACGCGCCTCAAGAATTAAATATTAATTGAACTTTTAGTCTTACTCCTACTCCCTCTGCTGAGATCTTCTCTTGTAAGCTCCTCTTCTGCGGCCTCTCACTGCAGTTGCAATATTTTTACTCCCTCAAATAGTGAATTGCGCACTCTATCTGCGCTTATTTCTTTCGAATATTGATTTTCTTTAGTTGATTTGTTCTCTTGACGTTTGTGTATTATCTGTATGTGTGCAACTGCATAATTTTGCGCACCTTTTCTATGAAAGCTATATATTATTTCTATATTATACATGCCTCTGTTTTGCGTTGTAGGCATGTGTAATTAGTTTGGCAAGTAAATGCCCATGAATTTTGCATTTATTTCTTTTCTCTCTATCAGTGTTATCATATGGCTGTCCTTGTTGCCTTTGCTATCTACATTTAACCTGCAGTAGTGAGCCATTATCTGTTAATTTTTAACTCTTTCGGTACCATTGTGATCATATGGAAGCGACACATATTTGCTCGCATGTGATGCATAGATCGTGTTATTTTAACAGCACCGACCAGAGGCCAGAGGAGACTCTTATCGGCATCTTCTGCCACAGAATGGTGCCAACCCTTATATACCCAATATTTTAGATAAACAGTGTTGGTGGACTTCCCCGGAATTTTAATCTGTCATTATCTCTTACCTGGCTAGAAGGCAGTTCTACATAATGTAGCGACTAAGACAAAGCTGTGGGCACAAAAGGTATATAGCTTTTAACTATATCGCGTGTAAGTTACATCTTGCATTTTTAATGTGCAAGGACCTTTTTTGGGTTTTTGTGCTATAACTGAATTTTTATTTACTTTGCACCTATGAACAAATGAACTTTGAATTATTGTTTAAAGCTAACAGAATTATATGCTTGAGAATAGATTTTTGAAAATCGCCCAACTAAATGTCACACTTCCATGGTGCTTATTTAGAAATGATGTATGATCCCACCCCATCGTTTTCAAGAATCAGCAAGATATTGATAGTGTTTCCCAAGGTAAAAGAACTTGCCTTTCTGAGCCTACTTTTGTGCTAATAAAAGGTTTTTATAAATTGAGTTAAAAATTGGCTGTGGTTTAGCTCTGGTTAAACCTGGTTGAATTGCGAAAGCTCGTTTAGCTGCTTCGGCTTCTCGTCGTTTTCGAAATCGTTCTTCTCGTTGTTCTTCTGTTTCCTGGGCACGTTGAGCCTCTCTTTATCGTTCTTCCTAGCTTGCTTAGCTTTCGCCTTAGAATTTAACTGTTCCGATGCAGTAGAGCAACTAGATTGAGATATAGAATCTTCGTCGGTACCTTCCATGGCAAGACTGATCAACCAGTGCGTAGCGCACCGCTATATATCCCAGTGAAGCCGCCACGGAGCGAGCGCAAGGCGAGGAGATCGTCATATCAACGGAGAGACCACCTGCTAGGCGCGGTGCCGGCTCGGGAGCGAAGGCACAGGCGACGAGCGGCTCCCTTCTAGCTGCGGCGGGGAGCAAGCTAACGTCACGCGTCATCATAGCAACGGAGAGAGCTGACGTCACACCCCCTGCCAAGCGCAGCGTCGGCTCTTGGGGGAGCACGGCATACGCGACGGTCGGTTAGACCTGGCGTATTATTGCTTTCGCCATAATATATTCGGCTTAGTTTACCGATACTATGCTTCCATAATTCAACGCGTGTTTAAAAACACAGCTTTTGATTAGGTAAATATATATATTCTTGACAATCACTGATTTCTGTTAGCATCATTGACAGTGTTGATAAAGTTGAGTATAAATTTTGTTGACACCTGTCGAATGCAGTCAACAGCATCGACTGTGTTGACAAGGTTAAGCATAAATTTTGTTGGTGCCCGTTGAGTGCAGTCAAGAGCATACAATTTGTTGACAAGGTAAGTATAGAATTCGTTGACAACCGTTGATTGTAGTCAATGACACTGACAGTGTTGGCTAAGTTTAATATAAACTTTATTGACTGCTGTTGACAGTAGTCAACAAGCTTTCCGTTTTTGTTGGCTAGTTGTTGATTCCATAAGATGTCAACAGTTGGTAAACGAAATGGTGATGCTGATTTTTGTAAGGGTATGCGGAATTCACAGAGAAAGAATTCCAGCAATCTCGAGGGTACGCTGTTCACACGTCACAAACAATGTAATTACAGTTAGAGCTAGGCTTTGGGGGGGGGGGGGGGGGGTGATGCGAACTATCCGCGGTAGTGAGGGAGCTTTTGTTCAGCCAGCACAAACGCTTCCTGCCACCACGAGAAGTCAGCTCGATAACAAAATCAGCGCAGGGGACTAAAGCGATGGGGTCTCACCTCTGGGCCACGATAGCGTGGCTTTAAGCTTTGTTAACACTTTTCTCAGTATTGTTCTGTGCACAGGTTTGTGGCCCCCAGCCAACCTTTGTTATTTTCTAAGATTGGAAAAAGAAATGGAAAATTGCCGGTGAAGACAGCTTTGCTGCGCCTTCGACGCTGATTTCCCGGACGATGTTTAGGATCACTGAATAATTTTCTTTGTGAGTTCAGTAAAACGAAGCCAGGAAACCAAGCAAGACTTAGGTACAAGTTTTAAATCTGTGACTTCAATCCCAACAGAAGTCTTTCTTAATTACCACCTGTCCTCGAAGAGTTCTGGAACACATGCTAGATTTTTATCTTCCCGTCCCCTATTTTCGGCATCGTAGACATGCTTCAGCGAACACTAGACAACGCGTATGCAGCGCCAACTTTCTTTATTACAAGACTGCCGTATATACCTCAAGCGTTTCTATAAAACATATAGGAGACAGGGACGATTAACAGAAAAACAAGAGCTCAGCAGATACGAATCAGCATAAACACGAACTCTCGGTAAAAATTATGCACACATGAGAAGACCCCTAACTGCCCGAATCAAGTTCACTTCACAGGGGAAAATACAACGTGAACAAGACAAAAAGAAATTGCTACAAACGATAAACGACGCAACCGAGGCATGCTCGCAGCAAACGCCCGTGAGAATGCCCGGCGCATCAAGAAAATAAAGCAAATACCATGCCCATATAATATGTAAAATAGAACCGAAGCGGAAAACGTGAGAAGAATAAAACGTTATTGGCTACATGTCTTTCTGATCAGTGCTTACGGTTTAGTATGGGCTTACATTCCCACTAAATCTGAAAGAAGCGAAAACCGATTTCTTCTGCTGGTATCCTTCCCAGTACCCACCGGTGATCAAAACGGTTGCTATGAACTATTTCAATATTTTTGAATGGCTTGCTTGCCGCTCCTAACTGGAGATGTAGTTCTTCACCAAGGGCCTACAACCTGCACCGAGTCTTCACTCTTACAGATGAAATCATTTTCTCTGCAACTAATAATTTGTGTGCTCTTGACGAAATGGAAGTCACGTCGTGGCAACGGGATTTGCCTTGCATCTCTGAGTCAAAACAATCCTGCAAGAAACTGAAATATACTGAATGTGTAATAATTTGTTTTCTCTTTTCACGCTGGACACATTCAGGTTGTCAGAGCTCACATGCGACCGCGTCTTATTAACTACGATCATTAGTAGCTCAATTATAGAAATTTAAAATAAAAAATGTTATCGCGACGTCAGCAGTTCTTTGCGATAACATCATATGTGACAACTCATCCGCGAATCGCTCAACTCCAAAAGAAACTAATTAACTTCGATTGCAGTCAGCACAGCTGCCTCGTTTTGAGCCTCGTTAGAACTAGATTTTATGACCAAGGAATGCAGCATGTATAACTCTATCGCCCATAAGGAGCAGGAAATTAAGGATCATTGCAAGCAGAGCGCGAGAGGCGATGGCCGCTCAAACCATCCGCTTAATATCTTCCTTTTCACCACCGCAAGCATCGACTAAAAATGTGGCTCCCAATCATTCACGCTATAGATACGGTTTCACCTCAAACCGTAGCCATGCCCGGTACGCGTATTTGTACAGATGCTTACTTTGAGCTCTCCTTTGGGCTGTTTAAAATTATTCCATCGGCATCAGTGGTGTAGCCAAAAATTTCTTAGGTGGGGGGGGGTGGGGGGGGGGAGCTCATGTTGCAGCTCGACCTCCTCATAGAATTTGTGGAAGGATCAAACGCATCAATAATAACTGCATTGCCGTTGCCAGTGACAATGCCGTTGCAATTGACATTGATAAGTGAAATATTTATTTTTTTTTAAATAAACGAATGCATTCGTACGTGTTAAAAATCGTGGCAGACATGATTACAACACATAAATCTATGCAGAGGACAAGACACAGGAGAGAAGGAAGCAGCACGAGCTCGTCCTGTTTGCTTCTCTTATGTGTCTTGTCCCCTGCTCAGTTTTATGCCTTCTAATCATATCGTACCAACTATCCCCTTATCGTTCACACGTGGCATACACAACTACTGATACCAATGCTTCCATGTTTTTGAGTATGGAGTCTTCCTGATGGAGTCTTCATGAACCTCGGGTGCACCTCTATATTCCTGGAATTACGAAGAAAGCTGCTGTATCACTACCCGCTCTAAAACAACTGACATTGAATCACCTGCATTCTTACCACAGTCACCGCATACATGTTTACACAGATGGATCAGTTCACTCGACCAGTTCTGCGGGGTCGGTGGTGATACCGGCCAGATCCATCTTCATGAAGGTGAAGACGACCTACCCAACATCTTCAACTGGTGCGGAACTCGCAGCCTTACGGGCTGCGGTAGAGTTCATCAGTCAGGAACCTCCACATGACTGGACGGTTTTCACCGACTCTAAAGCAGCCCTTCATGCCCTGCAAGCTGCGCTACGCCGCGGGTCGCAGGAACAAGTTGTTGCTGAGATCCGTCTACTGTACCACGGCACCGTTTCCAAAGGTCATGACATCATTTTTCAATGGCTGCCAGGACGCTGTGGTATTAACGGTAATCACCAGGCCGATGCGGCTGCGCGTTCGGCTCACAACGACGGACTTCCAGTGACGATCCCAATATCAAGACCGGACGCAGCGTATGGGCTTCGCCCTTTGGCGCTGGAGCTCACACTTTTAGCGTCGAACACAGGAGAGTTTTGCAACCTCCGCCTCAAGGCACTGGACTCTGGACTGCGCCTTCGTCTTACACGTTACATAGCACGTCGCGACGCAACATTGTTATGCCGTTTATGGATCGGCGTTGCTTTTACCAACCACTATGCTTTTCGGATGGGGATGGCCGACAGTCCTGCATGTGAAAGCTGCGGTTGTGAGGAGACCATCGCTCATCTTCTCTGTGAGTGCCCTGCATTTGCGAGTGCAAGACATACACTGTGTTGTGCCCTGGACCGCCTCGATCCTCGCCCATTAACAGAGCAAAAGATCCTCGGTCCGTGGCCACAGCAGTCGACAGCCCTCAAGGCATACAAGGCACTCTTTGCCTACTTGAGAGCGACTGGATTGAGTAGCAAATTGTGACAGCGTTGTGCGTCTGTGTGTGTGTTATGCCTTTTCCCCTTCTCTCTTCCTCCTTTTAGCCCCCTAATCCCTCTTCCCCAGTGCAGGGTAGCCAACCGGAACCCCTTTCTGGTTAACATCCCTGTCTTTCCATCCTCCTCTTTATCTAAGTAACGAAAATGTCACACAAAGTCTAGAACTATATCGGCCCAGAACCAGCAAACCAGTGCATGCCGCTGATAAAGGCCATGAAATTAGCAAGTGAAGGACAAATATTTTAATGAATGTTTGTCGTTCCAGAACCTTTGCATTTTTGTGCATATGCAACGGCCAGGTAAAAATCTCATTGACGCTGTCCTTCGTTCCAGTGTACTGCGCAGCAACAGCCGTCACCGGTATGTATTCAGAGTAATTGCACTGAAATTTTAGTCGCAACAGCCAGCCACCGATAGGCTCTTGAAAGTTTGTTCTAGGATGGAGCCCCTTGCGTTACACGACTCCATTTTCATGGGAGTTGCCACGAAATCTATCCCGAGTTAGGAATGTTCGCGCCAAAATATCTTTTCTAGTCTGAAAAAGCCGCTGTAGGTGGCGACATCCAGTGTCTTCCGGCGCAGGTGGTTGTTTTGGTCAGCGGTGCGTGACAGTTCGGAAAAATTTCGGCGGGGGGGGGGGGGGGGGGGTGGCTGAAGCCCCATGTTTTCTCATGAATGTTTTCTCAAAATGCTATACATAATAGCAGCTCAGCATTCGTGAGCTTTATGATGTAGGCATTATTTGAACGTGACGGGTTCAGCATGCGCTAAACAGAGTAATTTTATTTAGCAAGTTGTTTTCATAGCAGTGCCATGCAAACTAAAGTTTATTGCTGCGATTACGTAAATCACCCTGGAGCCGGCGCGGTAGCTAAGTGGTTATGGTGCTTGGCAGCTGACCGGAAAAACGCGTCTTCGATCCCGGCTGCGTTGGTCGCATTTCTATAGACGCGAAATTCTAGAAGCCCTTGTACTGTGTTATGTCAGTGAAAGAATCCCAGATGCTCGAAAATATCCGGAGCTCTTCACCCCGACGTTCCTCATAGCCTGAGCCGCTGTGGGGCGTTATAAAAAACGTAAAACGAAACGAGTAAATCCCCCACCACAATAACGAGTGAAATAAAGTTATTGTTAGATACATATTTCATTCCGTGGTTCTGTTGTGCGGAAACCTTTTCTTTAAAACGTTTGAAATTTTGTTCAATGAAGAGGGCTCACTCGGACTGGTTGGTGGATGTTGATGCAAACGACTGGACAGTGCCAACGGTACGGAAGAGAACACAGACACCAGCGCATGTGTATGTGTTCTCTTCTGTCCAGTCTGTTAACGCATTTCGGTCGTTACCAGCACCATGCATTTTTTGTTTGCCTATATGCAAAATAGTTCTAAAGTATTCACTTCGAGAGAAATTATTTGATACTCCCACACCCAAAGGCTCTCGCTCTAAAAGAACCAAAGTCACTCGCTTTTTTCTGCAAGCCTCCTCTCTTAGTTCTCCCAACAGCCATTTTTTCTTGCAAGCGAATTCAGTCCTTTCCTAGCCTCTCAAGCGCCCATACACGCCGTGAAGGCCGACCAAGACCATGTGGACCGAGTTCTGAGCAGGACATAACGGCGTAAGAGGCATGTTTGGCCGTCCATGTTCTTGATGCTGGCTGGCGCTCCTCTCGAGCCGATGGAGGAGGTGGAAAAAACATTATTGTACTCTGGTGCTTCTTGCAGCAGACTGAAAGAATTTCGAGCCATGAAGAAAAGAGGTTGGGGGCGCTGAAAGGACAACTTAAACCGCGAAGAAATGTTCTGGGAACCTGGAAGAGCTCCAAGCCTTGAAGAAAAGTCACCGAGAGCGCCGGTGTACTTCGATTGTCGTAAACCGGACCCCGCTTCCAACACGTGCGCGAGCGCCGGTGAGCTGGCGCCGATGTCTAGCATGGACAGATATCGGCGCCTCGCCGAGGTTCGGCGCCGACTTTTTTCACGTGCGCCCAAAAAGGGCCATTGGAGCCCACTTGCAGAATATCGAGCGTCCTTTACAATTTGCAAACCGAAAACCCTCGTTTACAGACAGCAATCTCGCATTCTTGTTGTAAATATCAGAGAGGAGATGTCCCTTTGTCTGTATGAGAGAGCAGTTGTTGAAAGGATGTGAGGAACGGCTCGAGACAGGTACTGGTCAAGGGAATACATTGTTGCACCATTTCGACAGTTTGTTTTTACACTTTCTCTCTAAAACTGGTGGTGACCGTAGGATCTTCATGTTGGCGCAGAATAGGGGGCAGCCCCTCTCACCTTTTCGAAAAAGAATGCATTGGAGGACGACTGACTCATCTTTCCTCACGCTAAACCCTTCAGTCAGCAAAGCATAAAGTGAAAACACGGTTTGCGAACGAGGGCTGTTGGTTGGAAGGAACCTCCCTGCAAGTTGTTCATTCACTTCTGGGGCAATGAATGCTACAAATCGGCGGTAGGCAAGCGCCGCCAAGAAACCCACTGGGAAAGCGGGTATCTTCGAAGGAGCCACCCTATCGATAGTTCTTTGTGTCTGCATATTTGCCTAAGGGTGCAGTGACGCGAGGCAGATAAGATCTTGTGAACAAACTGTCTTTGAAAAAGCGTTGTGCACATTGTCAGTGCATTCATGTTTCCCCGCTGAGCTTACGAGCGAAGCGACATCACCAGTGAAAGAATAGTGACGCCATGTATACTTAAAGCATTACGAAAATAAACGGAAATTAAGAATAACATGTCTGGCGTTCTGCAGTGCTAACAGTGTCTCGTGATTTTTGTGTTCTACATTGCGGTGTTTTTTTGTTTTTGATATAGTGTCGTTGGAGACTCGATGCACCGTGCTCGACGCTTTTCGTCGCCAGATGATCTCTGGAGAAATGGACAGTTTGCTCCATTCGGCTCGTTTCTTACCACACAAGGCGAAAACACGTGGTTTTTAGACTTCACCATTTACGTTAAAGCAGAAAAGTCTCGCACCTTCATAATGCTTTCTTTTATTTTGTACTGTACACAGGCAATAACAACACAGTGTAGTGACGAAATAAGGGCTCTAAGTAAACGTCTTTCAGTGCGCCGTCTTTTTCATTAAGTGAGCAGATGAGGATCACGGCCACTCAATGATGCGGTCCCATCGAGCAGCCGAATGTTTCACCACCGCCTTCACAAGACATTAGAACAACAGTGGGCTAACAGGGTCGCATTTTTTATTGCGGCACTGGGGCTTCAATTTTGGATTTCGAAGTTGTCTCTCTGTATGTCTGAAATTTACTTGGCCTGAAATAAAATAATCGAAAATGTTTTAAAGCCGCGAGTGAGTTTCGAACCCGGGGCGACGAGAAAGCATCAGTTTTGTTTGTTACTGCATTAGACAACTGTAACATGTCACAGCCGAACGTACTGCGTCATAAAATACCAGTCTCTTGCGCTGTGTTTTGGATGTCGTCGTCTTCGTTAACTACATCCGTCCGCAACGAAACCGAACACCGAAAAGCAATGGAAACCGAAGTGCGAGCGCTCCTATAGTTTCATTTGGCGTAGCCACACTAAATCATCCGAAATTTGTTTTTTTGGTCCCCGTTTTCCTGTGCCAATCGCTGTGGTATGTATTGCTTAAGCTGGAGGAAGGCAATAATTAATGTAACTGAACTTCTGCAGAAGCTCTGATGTAATTTTTGGGAAATTTTTGTCCGCGTGTGGAGAGCCATTTTGCCAGGGCTAACACATTAGAGGTTGTAAGTTTTTTTTATGACAGGCTGGAGACAAGAGTGCATCCATGTCCTTTCCGGGCAGTTTTCGCAGAGGCGCCGACTTCGTCGTGCTTCACCGTAGAGAGCAGAAACATAGCGCATCCAAGGAGCAACCACCGTCTTCGCTCCACGATTCGAGCAAAATCAAAGGAGAGAAAAAAGAAAGGCAGGCAAAGGCACAGCAGGAGACCTCCCCCACTGTCCTTTTCTTCCTCCCCCTTACCTCCCTGCAACCGGTTGCCCGTGTAGCTCTTAAAAAAAATTTCTACCTAACTTCGTGCCTGCTCACATCATCATCAGCTCTTCACGTCACCTCCAATACCTTTTCCTCATCCGTTTGATGCTGCGAACTGTGCGTCCTGTTCTCGTAGCCTTTGTGGGAGGAACACTGCCGAAAATTGCGGCCGAAAGGTAGGGTGAAATTTATGCAAGTTCTGTTTAAGACGATTCAAAATTCTTGCTTATTTGTTTCAAAATCAGCGATAACAGCAATGACATATCGCTTTAAGCATGCTGCTCGAGGACGGTGTGTGATTCGCTCGCCAGTGCCTCCGTGTACCGACTGGCTTCCAATGGGCACAAGTTTTACCGAAGCCTGGCGATTCGTTCCTTTGAGTTGAAGTGCCTGGGAAATGGCCTTTCATCTAACCTCGTGTTACTTATGTTCAAGAAAACACTTCATCCCGTTGCTCTTGGTACGAGGTTACCATTGCACTACTAAAACTCATCATCAGCAAAAGAAAACTTTTCTAAGAAATGGATACCCTAGATTCTTCTCTCGACGTATGATGTAAAACCTAAAAGAATGCTGCAACTTAAACAGCTTTATGCTTATGCAAAAGACACGCCGGGGAAAACCGCGTATGCAGTTCGTACGTAAAATGCGCCAGAGAAACCTTGGCTTGTATTCACAAAATGGAAGGCATGCAAACTACACACTAACCAGCCAACAATATCGGACGCCTCCTCTACCCCTTCAGAGACTATCAACCTACAGAAAAGGCCTAAGGTGTGGTATTCAAAAAACCCTGCTTCCAGTGCAATGGTTTCGTAGCCTGTGGAAACGAATTATGGCACAATAAATGTCGCGGAAGAATGTTAATTGTTCCCTAGAAACGGCTCCCTCTTCTTACACCCGCGGTCTGCGCAACTGCCCTGGAGTCACACCTCGAAGAAGTAGTAGTATGCCAATCGCTTCAGAGGCGACAACAACAACTGACGAAAATACTAAAAGGAAGCTACAAATGTTGGCGGTCCGGCGACTGCTATCTAATCTCTCAAGCACCGGAACTGCAGCCAGCGGAATTTAAGGCAAAGGGAGAGGATAGCCAGATGTACGTAGGAGAGCGACCGAAAAAATTAAAGACTGGAGTAGGATTGCACAAAATACACTAGAAAAAAATTAATATGTTCGTTCCACTCGTGCGAGAGTGCCTATATGTATTATAGCACATATTTGCAACACGGTAAATTCACTGTATATTTAGGGCCGCACGCACATAGCGTCCTGTCGGTAATGAATCGCGCGAGCGGCACATTGCACAAGCGGGCTGGGTGGAGCGCCCAGCTGCCGCGCTGGAGAAACCCAATAAGCTTTGAAACGTCGTGCTATCCGACAATAATTTATGTTCATTTCTCAGCGAATTTGAATCATAATCAACAAACATTTACTACGGTTTGACTCTTGCTTGCTGCCCTAGGTAACGGCGTAGTTACTGGCTTGCCGTACAGATGGAACACTCTTCAGAATAGTTTCCAGCATGCCATTCTATGAAGTCTTCGTTAGCGGTTCATAGTTGACGTATTCCGTTGACATAAATGTCGAAACTGGCATCGATTACAACAAAGGTAAAAGCCCTTATCGAAGGCGAACGATCGAATCATGAGACGCACTTTACCAACCTAGCCAAAAATGTGAACTACCACAATACTAATTGTTACATTGGACAACTCGCCTACTGCCCACAATGAGTCAGTTGGCAGCAGCCGCTGCGGCCACAAACACGCATCCTGAACCGTTTCTTTCCGCCTGTACAGATCACAGTTGGAAGGAACTGCCAGCAAGAAGAATTCATCTACCCCGGCATCGCCGCTTATCGCCCCAAGAAAAAGCGTCCTGACCGTGGCCGTGTCCACCGCCTACCGTCTACAGCAGCGCGCTTGCGCGGGACCCCAAGCACCTTTGTTTAAAATCCCTGTAAGAAGCACGTTCGCATCAGTTGGTTGCAGAGGTTGCGGCCACGAACACGCATCCTGAACCGTTTCTTGCCGCCTCTACAGGTTGGTGATTTTTATGCTCCTCCTAAATAAAGGGACGCATACTCGGCCTTAGCTAATAATAATAATAATAATAATAATAATAATAATTGGTTTTTGGGGAAAGTAAATGGCACAGTATCTGTCTCATATATCGTTGGACACCTGAACCGCGCCGTAAGGGAAGGGATAAGGGAGGGAGTGAAAGAGCAAAGGAAGAAGATGGTGCCGTAGTGGAGGGCTCCGGAATAATTTCGACCACCTGGAGATCTTTAACGTGCCCTGAAATCGCACAGCACACGGGCGCCTTAGCGTTTTTCCTCCATAAAAACGCAGCCGCCGCGGTCGGGTTCGAATCCGGGAACTCTGGATCAGTAGTCGAGCGCCCTAACCACTGAGCCACCGCGGCGGGTAAACCTTAGCTGCTGCTGCCACATTCCTGTTCATGCACATAATTTTTTGTATTCCCGTGCGGATAAACTGCTATTTCTGTTATTTTACTCGCGTTCTTCTTCGCTTATCTCCGTTTTGTCCCAAGCTCTTGTAGCAATGACAGGCAAGCAAGAGCTCTGTAAACTTT
Source organism: Amblyomma americanum (assembly GCF_052857255.1). Taxonomy (NCBI): domain Eukaryota; kingdom Metazoa; phylum Arthropoda; class Arachnida; order Ixodida; family Ixodidae; genus Amblyomma; species Amblyomma americanum. Next base: position 158,278,442 of record NC_135503.1, read on the forward strand.
TATGATTTATGGTTTATGGGGGTTTAACGTCCCAAAGCGACTCAGGCTATGAGGGACGCCGTAGTGAAGGGCTCCGGAAATGTGGGCCACACGGGGTTCTTTTACGTACACTGATATCTCACAGCACACGGGCGTCTAGAATTTCGCCTCCATCGAAATTCGACTGCCGCGGCCGGGCTCTAAACTTTTCGATGAACTTAAACGTGAGCTGAAGAATGAATTTAGAGAACTGCGCGAATAAAGAGCCCTGAATTTCGATTCAATGTTTATTTTTCAAGAAGTGCCTGGAGGGTCTCCCTGGCTAAAAGCTGCTCATGCAGCTTGACTAAGGCCAAGAAGACCGATGCATAGCAATATCAGTAACATCATATTTTAGTTAAAACAGACATGTTACCTCTAATTTTCAACAGTAAATACAAATTTTGTATAATATTTGGAGCACTGAAAGTTATAGGAGGTAAATAACATAAGTAAGACATCAAACAAAAAAAACACATTGCAAGAAACGTGGCAAAAACATTCTACAATTGATTTGCATGAAGTGAAGCACAAGAACAGAGAGAGAAAGAAAAAAAAACATGATAGAGTTTAACAAAACAAAGTATAACAAACAAGTTTTATTAGAGGATAGCAATTACAAAAGACAAGATCTCGAATGTCTTCTACTCAATCCTAAAGTCTGAGTATTTTTGCTTAGTGTAAGTGGGAGGTTATGTGATAACGCTTCATATTTATAAAAAGTTCGGAACAGTGAGATTTCAAAAAAATCTTGTTTCTTGTGGGTACGTTAGTGTCACTGTGCTGCAGAGATGCTAATGACATTAGTTGGTTGATTGTAGTAAGAGAAGAAAAGTAAATTGTTTTCAATATTCGGTTCATATAGTTCATAGGTTTATATAGTTTGCGTACACCCTTGACATAATTGTCGAACCTAGCATCGATTACAGGAATGGTAAAACCCTTATTGACGGCGAACGATCGAATCATGAGATGCACTTTACCAGCCTAGAAAAAAAAATGTGAACTACCACACTACTAATTGTTACATTGGACAAATCTCCTACTGCCATAAAACCCAGCATCACGTTTGCCGCCTGGCACTTACAACATTCATTTCAACGCACCCGTGCTGCAATTTCACCACATCGACAGAAATTTCAAAGAGCTGTCTGCTATTGAGCATAATAATATGATTATTAAAATGTAGTCATTAATACAGGATTTTAACATTTTCAATGCACAGTGCAAGACCCATATACATGTATCGGTGAGTGAGCTCTAAGTATTAGCGTCCGGGAATTACGTATTTCACTGCTTGAACAAAGTACCTGCAAGTTTCATTGCTTTGTACTGTTAATGCGCACGCAATTCCACTATTACCTATGCCCGTGTGGTCACTGTTCGCGCTTAATAAAAATTTACCTGCAAAGAAAAAGTCTCCTAATAATTTTCTCTATATACCTCATAAAAGGCACGCGCTTTTTTGTAACATGTTATATATCAGCCCACGGTCATAGCCTCACTCCGATGGGGGCACTCTTGATAAAAGTGCGCATTTGTACAGTACGGCTCAACCTCCCAAAGCAACCTACCAAAGCAGGGGCACTGTGGCGGGGACAAGCGCCTTGCCAACACACTGAGAGAGGGCGCCACATGTTTCTTGCCGATGCTGAAGATACATGATCAATAGAAAAACAGCACAGGAAACTTTTGCGCGATTCAAATGTAAATTACTTTATATTTCTTTAAATTTAGGACATTACACTACCTGAAGCTCGAAGCGATTGTAGATATATTTTAAATTAGGGTTGTCGTGAGCGATCAAGTGAAGTCAAGTGGGCAATTTTTCAGGACCTCGCTATAGGCTCCACGCTAACATAGCTCAGTGCGCTCACCCAAAAGAAACTTTAAGAAACTCTTCCAAAAGAAACTTTAAGAAGAATTTAACGTCTAGGCGAGAAAGCTAATCTCTAACATTTATGTGCGACGAGGTATTAATTTTTATTTTTCATTGCCATTGAGTTACGCGCCGCCGTGCCACCCGCTGTCTCGAGGTGGCGCGACTGGTTTTTCGATGCGCATGGGCGAGAATCCTGGTGACATGCTCTGCATATATGGGCTGTAACCCACGAACGCTATCGCGTCCTAGCCTTAAGACCAAGCTTAGGTGGCCGCATTTTTTTATACTTTTATCCTCTGGAAAGTCAACCTGTTAATTGATATCCAATATTATGGCTGTGTGGAAAAGTGCCACATCTGTCCCATACAGGAGGCACTTGAGCATGTTTTCAAAGCGCAAGTGATTTTTCACAGCCAGTAAACGGAGGTCAAAATGGTGTGTTGCTTCCGCAGAGGGACCTGAATTGTTCAAGCTTGCGGCGTCGGCTCAAGGCACTGCGGTACATAAACGGAACGATGCCTCCTCTTTCAGGCCGCTCACGTGACTTGGACGCTTCTTGTTCGAGGACATGGAGGTGGCCGCGACGTTTCGTGTCAGCACCGTGAAAATCCCGAGATGACTGGTGGCCATGGAGAAGCTCTACCAGGAGCTGCCGCACCACAGTGCCATTTATGCGGCGGATGTTATCCAGGAATCCGTTTACTTCTTGAAAAAAATAATTCATTGGCGCTCGGCTGCTGACCTGAAAGACGCGGGTTCGATCCCGGCCTCAGCGTTCGAATTTAGATTGAGGCGAAATTCTAGAGGCCCGTGATTGTGCGATGCCAGTCCACGTTAAAGAACCTCAGGTGGTGGAAATTTCCGGAAATTTCCTCATAGCTGGAGTCGCTTTGGGACATTAAACCTCATAAACCAAACTATCACTGCAAGCAAACCGATATACTTGCTTAGGTACAAAATAGTGCACCGACATTTAATGTAAAGTGAGTGGTTTGCTTGTTTCTGTCAAAGGAACTGTCTTCTGCTATAGTGCGGGATGAACTGCACAGGTGGTTCATACTGAGCTTACACCGTAAAAAAGCCATGGTGAAACACGTTAGTAGCGTGCTGATCGCAAGCGGCAGTGGCGCTACCATGTAGCAGACTGCAAATTTGCGTACATAGCAGGTTGATCCTGGGCTATTCTTCCAATATCAGCTATGTCTTCCATTAGTTTGCACAGCGGCTGACCGGCAGAGCCCAAAATTTCAAGGGTGTCATTTCACTCCGGCTACAGCTGCAAATGAAGGAACTTGGAATGCGAAATTAGTCGAGCATGCATCTTTGCCCCGCAGCTCATTGTACTATTAAGCAGTCCACTTTTACCATGCGTGGGCACTTGCATAGACATTTACAATATCGCTTGCTGCTCTCTTGCCCGGACATCCTCGTCATACAAGAAATTTTAGTCAAGACGGCTGACAACTCTAACAACGCAGATTGCCAGGAGCTCTCCTTCAAGTGGGCGCACCGAACCTGCGCTGAGGTACGTTTTATTGCTCCTGCCACCCCCTATTCCCCTATCGTTCTCTTCCTCAATAGAGAAAGAACTTCTGAAGCGTGTTGCGTTGTTATCTTTCAATTAACAGGTGTGTATATGCTGACATTTGTGCGATACCGCAGAGGTCACTGCACGCGAAACTGAATGATTACGGCGCATCAGCCATTGACTTTGTCCCCGACTCAATGATTACGAAGTTGCAGATACTGAAGGAAGCTAGAAATTGGTAGTTGAGCGTTTAATGTGTTGTGGAAGCAAATGAGCCAACTACCAGTATCCAAATTAGACTGATGTATGGCGGTGTTACCTTTATTCTAGCAGACAATCTGAATGGCCTTCAAAAGTTAGCGGTTATTTCCACACTTTAGGCGCAGTTCCTAGGATTCAGATATAGCGCAAAAAAATTGAGACTTACAGTCGACTACATTACAGAATTTGTAGTTATCTACCGTTAAAGCATAAAATTGCCTTTGTATATGAATAAATGATGTCAGAGACTACGTGCTACACCAGACGGAGAAAATAATAAAGAAAGCGAAATGAAGCATCGGGCACTGTGGGGAATAACAGCTATGAGCTAATTCAGAGAATCTAGAAGGACGTAATAATAACGGGTTTGACGTTTGCAACCACCTTTTTGTGATTCGGGTGTGACACAGATTATGTGCTTTATATAAAGTAGAGGGCCGTTGGCATGCTTGCCTTGAGCGCACATAGGAACACAAGATATGAAGCAGTTCCATGATGAAGTGGGGTGGTTAACGTTCGAAGCGCGTGAGGCAAAAAGTAATGAACAATGCAAAGAAAGTTTGAGGCAAATGAACCATAAGCGATAGGTGGCGGAAGTTGAAATGCTGCAATGTCAATACGACTTGTCAATACGTGCGCTATCAGCAAAGGAACCTATGAACATGACGTCAGTATAGCGCCGATAGTCAGTTATGTGGTTCGTTATTTTAACGCGATTGCTTTAAGCCTGAGTAAGATGCAAGCGAAAACGGTAGTGAATACTGCCCCCACGGGGCAAAAATTTATTTGCAGCTGTTGCAGCGTCTCGAGTGGCGAGGTGCCCATAAGTTGGAACATCTACAACACGTTTGGACCTAAATTTTCAATATTGCAATATTGTAAGGTATTGTTATAGAAACATTGAAGGTAATGGTTCATTCTTTCAATGTTCCGCAAAGTCTTCCTTTTAGAATGCTTCCGTCACTCGCACCGAGCAGCTAAGACTGCCATAGAATACCAATGAACGCTTTTGACGGGAGCAAAAACGTTATTAGCAAAAAAAATGCAATCCTGCAGCTATGGGGATATAATTATTTTCATAGTGAAACCTTACATAAAAAAATTGCTTTCATGAACTGGTTCCTCTTCAAAACTGTTATTGTCCAGAATTGTTTGCCATGATTTTCGCGGCGACGCGCCCCTCAACCACTGAGCTCGCTCAGTCGCTTGTATGTGAACCAGTCTTTAGCGGTCCAATTCAGCGGAGAACCGGGCGTCGCCAGGGGTATCGGCGCGAGCGAAAAATCCCCGTGGAAATCCGCAGGCGTGACCTTGTGACGTCATCACAACCTTTCCGCAGCATTTTTGGCAAACTGCCAACCGTGGCAGGCGACATTTAACATTTGGTCGCGAGAGGTTGCTCGGGAACAGTAACCTGGGTTGCACAAGCCCCACCGCTGACAGCTACTGCCATTGCAGGGAAGTGGCGCATCGCTTAATTGCTGCACCAGAGCGCCAGGAGCGGTATGGGGACTCCCAGCGATCTATGTATGCAAAGCAGAGAATGACCTATTCCGCTAATCGGGCATTACCTCAATAACATTATCACGTCATACCCTTAAGGAAAAAGTGAAGTGTTCCCTCCAGTTTTTTTTTTTACCTCTTTGCTCATTGCTTCACTGCACACTGAGGGGACTGTTCAATAAGCTTAAAAAGAAAGAGGGGAGGGGCGGTTCCTTTACACCGCTGTTGTGTTAGGTGCTCAAGTGTACAGAAGAGAAAACAATGAGTAACTGTTTGTGGTTGCTTCACAACCCTGTGGTAAGTCATTAGGTCTACAGAAGAGAAAACAGTTGTCTAAACATTTCCATTCACTTGTGCAGGGTTTCTGAACCTGGCTCCCCTTATGAATCAGGTAGGAGCAAAGTACGCCAACTGGGAAAGGACGCTCATTGAGGTGGATGAAGGACACTGATAACCACGTTTGCCCTGTGGACAGTTTCCCCACAGCCGAAGGGACGTACGACTCGGATCCCCCCTGTGCAGCGACGCGACGAGTTCCGCCTATGCTTGTGTGTGTTTGTGGACGTATATATGGGCGCGATGGCGGCCCAACAGCGCAGACCCCTTATGCCGCTGACTCCAGGCTGCACAGGTAATGGGCCCAATATTGTAAATGGATGGTTTCACTCGGGTCTTTTGTAGGACCATCATTTGCCAATACATTACCAACATTGGACCGATTAGTGGTGCTGGTGGTAGAGCTGCGCACTCTGGTGATGTGCTGTGCTGCCTGGCACCGGACTGCTATTATTGGATGATACCATCCATCACTATCGAACATTCCTATGGGGAAGCACAATCGGACCCAAAGGTTTTTCTTTCGCCTGGTAGCAAAAGCGAGGAAAACGCGGTCCGATTTCTCTTCACGCTTGTCTTCGTTGAAAAACTTCCAGAAGCAGCCTGATAAAGCTGCCACAAGAAAATGTGGAACATTGGAGTCGTAGTGACAGGTGCACGCTAACAGGTGCCGCAAAATAAAAGCAGGACATGTGGACACTGGAGTCTTCAAATTCAGAGCGAAACATGAGACCAGAACAAAGGAACCCGATGTTAGCGCTGAGTAACAAATTAAGAAACTTAGTTGTTTGACCCTGCTTAAAAAATTCAAATAATTTATCAAGGGCAAGAGTAAAAAAATGGCAAGATTTTAACATAATCCAGAAGAGCAGATGTGTGAAATCATGTTTCGCCTTGGCTCACGGTTGTCCTTTCCTGGTTCGTCGGCACGTCTGGCGACGATATTAGACTCGGGTTAAGCTGATCTCATCCGTTCGCGCCGCCGGTGGAAGTTGATGACGACGACGATGTAATGCACAGCGGAAGTGTGTGCGTTGCAGCTTAACACGAGGCGTGATCGACTGCCGCGACAGCATATCTTCTACATAGGTATGGTGTGCAGTTCCTCTGGTGCAAGCGTGCTAGCGTGCTAGCTGGGAAGGCATGAATTAATGCCAAGGAGATGCTTGTGCCGTCGACGGTCAACTGCTGCCTGTGCAATACACCAGAGACAATTAAACATTGTTTTATTTTGTGTATTGATGCTATGTTCTTCTGGGACATTTTACAACGAACAATTAAGAAGGACATTGACAACACACCCTACCGTATCCATTTTTTGCCTGTGGAGAAACACTGTGCTGTGGTAATGATATCTATATTGCTGGGACTTTGTCTCTGGAAAACCCGTATGATGGTCCGCCACGCCGAATCACCACGGTTGTCGAAATATTTGTTTCCTGGGCAATGCGCTTTGGTGCGAGGAATATATGCTACCCTGGAAGAGCCGCCTAGCTGGCTCCCCTACTGGATGCATTTGTGTGCCTCCCAGACGTTTGACGCTTTAGAAGATGGTATCGTGCAGGGGACCTGGTCTTTTTTCGGCGTAAGCATGCTTAGATTTTTCTTTTTGGCACTATATCCATGCACTAAAGAAAAAGAAGACTGCGGCAATAGCAAAGTGCTCTCGTGCAGAGGTCAGCGAAGCTGGTCTGCGGGTACTAATCCGGGTCGTGGCAATATTTGATTTATTCAAGGTCAAGGTTTCAGGGATGACCAGGCTTTTGCTGCTTTGGTCGTGAAGTAGAGCTTCGGTCTAAAAATCCTCAGAGGATTGCACGGTACGATACGACGAATCTGTGCTAGCAGTATTCCTTGTTCATATCTCTTTTGCATTAATGGCTTTCCCATAGTGTGTTTGAATTTGATTTTGCAATCACCTTTTAGTTTCGCTGCTGCATATGCTTCTGGTGAGTAGCCTGATTGAACGGGGGGAGGCCTTCTGAAGATTGGAGGTAGGTGGGTGGCGGTGGTATAACTTCTGGAGGTGAAGGTGACACGAAGATGCGTGGAGGTGGGTGAGCGGATGGGTGTTGGCTTTCTAGAGGGTGGGTGGAGCTTCTGGACGGGGGAGTATAGCAGGTTCTTGGGTGGTGGCTAGGGGCTCATAGTAAGGAGATGCATTTTAACCGATGGGTTCCCGGAGATGCACCGAGTGGAGGGCGCTTCCGCCGGAAGGTGCTTCTGGAGGATGGAGGCTCTCCACACACACACACACACACACACACACACACACACACACACACACACACACACACACACACACACACACACACACACACACACACACACACACACACACACACACACACACACACACACACACACACACACACACACACACACACACACACACACACACACACACACACACACACACACACACACACACACACACACACACACACACACACACACACACACACACACACACACACACACACACACACACACACACACACACACACACACACACACACACACACACACACACACACACACACACACACACACACACACACACACACACACACACACACACACACACACACACACACACACACACACACACACACACACACACACACACACACACACACACACACACACACACACACACACACACACACACACACACACACACACACACACACACACACACACACACACACACACACACACACACACACACACACACACACACACACACACACACACACACACACACACACACACACACACACACACACACACACACACACACACACACACACACACACACACACACACACACACACACACACACACACACACACACACACACACACAGTTTTTTGCTGCTTATTTTCCTAGCTGCAGCATTTGCATCCAGACGCTCTTCCAATTTTGGCTTTCAGTGAGCCGCGATCGCATCGCATCGTTACTGCCCTTCTTCATCGGATTCTTCCTGTCCTATTCTCTGCACATACTGCCTGTGTGCCTCCAATTTTTTCTCTCATGGCCACGACATCGGCCTCCGTGGATTCCCGCTGTCACTACCGCCATGGCCGTCGTCTTCCTCTCTCTTCGACAAACAGCCCGGACGGACCCGGGTTAGCCTCCATGCACTCCCGAGAAGAAGCGCCACTGCAGAACGTATTCAAGCACATCAAAATTATTCTTCTTCTGTAGCTTTCTGATATTCCAGGGTTCTCGTGTACGCCCAGCGCTCCAGCTGCAGCGGAGAAGACCGTGACGTCACGAGAGCGGGGAGCGCTCTGATCGGGCCCGCCACCTCTGGCGTCAAGTATGGCGCATGCCGCTGATTGGCTCCTTCGTAAAACAGCTTGGCTGCTCCTCTCCTCTCCCTCTGGGCGAGCAATCTAGAAAAGGCTTTTAGGATCAGTGACGTATACAATTATGGCCGAAGTCCGTAAAGTGTGTGTAGTAAAGCTCCTGCACTAAAATCACAGGATGGTCACGAGTGTGTAAAGCGAAAGATTTTTTTTCTCGCAGTTAGACAGCCGGACGAGATTCCACACATTCCCAGGACTGCTGTGATACTTTGAAGTAAAATAGTTTCAAAAGATCGCTCACACAAGTGACAGGTAAGCTCTGCTCCTGTTTAGACACGCTGATTAGAGCATACGAACGTGAAACCTCGTTTTTGACATGGTAACACAAACCACCTTTGCAGGCTGAAGAATTCGAAACTGGGTTTTCCCGCGAAAAGGCGCAGCGGGGTTTTGCGGAGCGTCTTTTAAGCGCACACCCCTAAGAAGGCTAGGTGCCGGGCCAGGGTACACTTGTACCTATACTTTTCCGGTGTTGGGTTTTGGATCAATCGCCTCCCGCAGCCAATACGGATGTCCAAGCCACTAGTCCCCTCCCTCTCTCTTATCCCTCTCTCTCGTTTTCCCATCTATTTGCACGTTGCCTCGCACCTTTTTCCTCTGGGACTTTCTCTTCTAGACTTTGAGGCAGGTGGCACAGTGGACGCCTATGGCGACGGCGCGAAATTGAGGAACGAGCTAATAAGATTTGAAGCTCTAAAAAGGAATTAGTTACCGAACTACTCCTATATTTATGGGAACGGTTGTTTTTCCCTGTTCTATCGTTCTGACCAATAAAACAATCTGTTCCACCCGCTACGACAGCGGCCATGACTAGCATCAAACATACAAGGCACACAATCCAGCCACAAAAATGCCACAAGCCAGAAGAGATCATAACACGCTAGCAGGCTGAGCATATAAGCACAGAGAAGAATTGCCGCGATATTAATGCTCTTAAGCCAGGACGCTTCAGTTGGAGCCACTAAGCTTGCTCGGTATGCACAATTATTTTTGATTCATTTATAGATCTGTGATGATTAAAGAGGTATAAAATGAGCAACCACATTGACATTACCTTTTCTACACAAACCGTCTTTATCGCGGATATTTTGCAAATGAATGTGGACCTGATTTTTGCACGCATACGCCTGCGCGGCATGCGTGTATGACGCGTGTATTTACGTATATCTGAAAAATGTTTCTTCGATTTCTAAATCCCATCGAGATAAACAAATCCGCTTCGACGTGTGGCTGTGCTCAACAATTCCGCACAATTGCATCGTGTTTGGTGTATAACTATGGCCCGCGCGTCAACGGCCAGCTATTCGACTAGTTTATTAAGCACCACGTCTGGATGCTGAGAGCGAAGAAAAAAATCCAGGAAGATCGTTGGCTTGACGGCAAACACTCTGAGTGCAGAATCCAAGGAGTTTCTCCAACATGGAGTTACCAAAATGGAGTTTCTACAACATGGAGTTTCCAACATGGAGTTTCGAAAACAAGGAGTTTCTCCCACATGGGGTACCACAACATGAAGTTTCTCCAACATGGAGTATCTCCAACATGAAGTTTCCAACATGGAGTTTTCAACATGGAGTTTTCAGCATGGAATTTTCCAGACATGGATTTCCCAACGTGAAGTTTTCCCAACATTGAGTTCCCAACATGGAGAGTTCCCAACGTATAATTTTTCCAACATGGAGATTTCCCAACAGATTTTCTCGAACATGGAGTTTCTGCAAAATATTGTTTACCAACATAAATTCTCTCCAATTTGGAGTTCCCAACATGAAGTTTTCACAGCATGACGTTCCCAAGATGAGAGTTCCCCACATGGAGTTTTCCCAACATGGAGTGATCCCAATATGGAGTTTCCAACTTGGAGTTTTCCCAACATGGAATTCTCAGCATAAAGTTTCCCAACATGGAGTTCCCAACGTGGTTTTCCCAACATGGAGAGTTCCAAACATGGAGTTTATCGAACATGGAGTTTCTCCAATTTGCAGTTTTACAACGTGGTGTTTTCCTAACATGGAGTTCCCAACAAGAAGTTCCCAACATGCAGTTCACAACATGGAGTTCCCAACATAGAGTTTTCCCAACATGGAGTCTTCCCAACATAGAGGTTTACCAACATGGACGCCTCCCTACCTAGAGGTTTCCCAAGATAAAGGTTCCCCAACATAGGCTTCCAAACAATCTTCCCAACATAGAGTCTTCCCAACATAGTTTCCCAACAGTTTTTCCAACAAAGTTTTTCCAACATAGTACATAGTCCCAACATTGTACATAACCCCAACAAAGCACATAGCCCCAACATGTAGTTTTCCCAACATAGAGGTTTCCCAACACAGTGCATAGTCCCAACATAGTATATAGCTCCAGCATAAACTTTTCCCAGCACAGAGTCCTCCCAACATGTAGTTTTCCCAACATAGAGTCCTCCCAACATAGAGGTTTCCCAAAATAGTGTCCTCCCAACATGGAGTTTTTGCAATGTATAGTTTTCCCAACATAGTGCATAGTCCCAGCATAGTGCATAGTCCCAACATAGTACATAGTCCCACATAGTACATAGCCCCAACATAGAGGTTTCCCAACATGGTGTTCTTCCATCATAGTTTTTCCTACATAGTACATAGTCCCAACATAGATTTCCCAACATAGTACTTACTGCATGTATGCATAGGAAGGGGCTATCTACAAATTATTTACTAAGCACTCAGCTAGTGGCTGCACAGCACTAGCTTGATAAAAGATAGACACCGCCTCAACAGCAGAAACCAGTCCGGTGGAAAGTCTGTTCTGTCATAAACCTCCTAACTTGTAGCCTGTGATGCTACAACTGAGGCTATCGCCGCAGCCGAACACGCCTCGTATTAAACTGCACCGCACTCTTGCTCCGCGGCTCTGTACCGCGCACATTGCAAAGCGTCGTCTTCAACTTGCATCCGCTCCGTCCCGCGGCACTGCTCGCTCATTGTGGTCTTCTACGTAGCACATATCCGTGCTTTCGCAATTACTGGGATGTAAACAATCTCTGTAGATTTTTCTTGCCAGCAGTAGCGTGGGCATCGCCAAGCGTTTCGAATTATCGCTTAGCATAAAATAGTTTCCAAACGTTAGCTATGGTTTACCGACTTTTGAAATGATCTTCATGTCAATAATAATCAAATCGTTTGGCGGCTTTTTTCATCTCTCGTGTATCGCTAATCCGACGTTATTTGCAAAGCTGAGCTAGCTTTATTTTATCCTTCTCTCTATCGAGCTTTATCCTTCTCTCTATCGAGCCCGAGTGTTCTAGCACTGTGTTCTACATTCACATTCTCACAGCTAACCAAGCTACAAGAATTCACACCTGCCTCAGACAGAAACCGTAATATGACTACACCTAAACCTAAACTTATACAGAGCACTTCGTGCTTGCAAGGCATGCGTGACCGCTTGTTACTTAACCTGGCAAAATGGCGTATGCTTTAGTCCCTTTAACAGAATCGCTTTGGGAACGGTGAAGTGGCTGGCCATATGCACGACACCGATAATGTGGTGGTCTGTCTCGAAAATCCAATTTAGACTGGACGGCTGTACAAAATGTCTTTTCTCGATCGACCTCACATGTCACGTGATGTGTAAGTTCGCATGCGACGCGCCTCCACACAGGTTGTGTGATGTCTGCGCGCAATCACGCCTGACTAAATTGTGCGACACTGTTACCAGAATTAGCTCTAGCTATGCAAGAAATAACTTTTGAAATAATTTTACCTTTAAATCTGAGGTTTTGGAAACATGTAGTTACTCGCCGTGGTGGCCCAGTGGTTAGGGCGCTGGGCAACTGATCCGGAGTTCCCGGCTTCGAACCCTACCGCAGCGGCCGCGTATCGACGGAGGCGAAACGCTAGGGCGCCCGCGTGCTATGCGATGTCAGTGCACGTCCTAAGTGGTCGAAATTATTCCGGAGTCCTCCACTACGGAACCTCTTTCTTCCTTTCTTCTTTCACTCCCTCCTTTATCACTTCCCTTACTGCACGGTTAAGGAGTGCGACGATATGTGAGACAGATACTGCGCCATTTCCTTTCCCCCAAAACAATCTTCATTTTCAAACATGTGGATAGATTTCAAACATGTGGCAATTATGACAACAGGCAGCACATTGCGCCGCTGTCAGTAGATAGATAAGAGGCCAGAGGGAGTGAATGCCGGAGGTGACAGTTATTGGAGTTGAAAGCTAGGGAGAAAGAAATAGGGCACAGTAATTGCGCGGCTTGTTTTTTCACTTTTGTCAGAGGCGCGGGGTTGGTCGATTATAGTTACGGGTTTGGAGGGAGCGGCGAAGGAATTGTTCTGTATGCGTTGCAACCGAAAGTTTGTTTTCTTTGTTTTCAGAGGCATATTTTTGCGTTTTGTCGTGCTGCTCAGGTAGCAGTATTTGACGTCACTCCACCCGTAAGAAATTATTTCTCCACCTTGCAATGTTTTGTCAAGATCCAGTACATAATAGCAGCTCAGCATTCGTGAGCTTTGTCATGTAGACATTATTTGATCGTTACGGGTTCAATTTTAAGCTGAACAGAGTAATTTTATCTAACGAGTTGCGTTCGTAGCACTGCCATACAAACTAAAGTTTATTGCTGCGATTGCTTAAATCACCCCGGAGCCGGCGCGGTAGCTAAGTGATTATGGTGCTTGGCAGCTGACCGGCCGCGTTGGCCGCATTTCGATAGACGCGAAATTCTAGAGGCCCGTGTACTGCGTCATGTTAGTGAAAGAATCCCAGATGCTTGAAAATATCTGGAGCTCTCCACTCCGACGTCCCTCACAGCCTGAGTCGGTTCGGAACTTTAAACCCCGTAAAACCAAAAAAGTGAATCCCCCACCGCAATAATAACGAGTGAAATAATGGTATGGTCAGATACATATATCGTGTCGTGGTTCTGTTGTGCGAAAATTTTTTAAGACTCGATATTTCGTTCAATGAAGAGGGCTTAGTCGGGCTGGTTGGTGAATGTTGATGCAAACGACTGGGCAGCTCCAACGGTATGGAAGAGAACACAAACACCAGCTCATGTCTATGTGCTCTTCCATTCTGTACCCTCTGTTAACGCATTTCAGTGGTAACCAGTAATATGTAAAAAAAATTGAAATGGAAAAAACATTTATTAGAAAAAAATCTTCCAGGGTGGTCCCCTACTGGTCCAGGAGTCCACAGGCTTGTGCTTCACATAAAGCATCATGAGACGGTAGGGTGAAATAAAGCAGCCCGTCTGTAATTGTAACCATGTGGCAGTGGAGAAGGGCAACAAGGTACTGTGGGGTGGTGGTAATGTAATGTGCCTGAGTTTGTAGAATGTGGTGATTTGGTGTTATGTATAAAGGTGTAGAATATGTATAGAAGGAATATGTAAAAAAGCGTAGAATATGTATATAAGCTGTATAAAGGTGTAGAAGGTGGTGGTAGAATGTGGTGAAAGCGGTTTAATGAGGATCAAGACCACGAGGGCCAGTTCAGCTCAATTAGGAGACCTCTGTTAGAAATAGAGAGCGGGAACACCCAAAGAAATGTGCGGATAGAGGATGGAATAGGCGGAATAATGCAGCAGTTGCAGGAACAAAGCAAAAGCATTACCAACCTAATAGAAAGGATGAGTAAAGTCGAGGCAACGGAGGCAGACCATCAGATGCAACTACATGAAATCAAGGACAAAATTAAGATAGCACAGCCTGAGACACAAAGGGCCGAGGTAAACATACCCATAGCTCTAGCCCAGGAAGGCCAAAATGGCTAACGAGAAAACCATTATCTGGCAGTGGAACTGCAGGGGATACCGTCGAAAAAGGGAGAACCAGCAGATTCAGAAGAAAAGCATCTCTCGGTAGAGGAAGCATTAAAAAGGCGTTTAGTGTGAGCGGTAGACAGTCACTTATAGTGGTTGGAGAGCTAAACGCCTCGCACACTGCGTTTGGATACAAAATAGACCAACCAAAAGGTGTAGAGATCTGGAACTGCATTCAGGACGAAGGCCCAACGCTTCTAAATGATCCAATCAAGCCGGCCCGGATTGGGAACAGCGTCCAACGAAACACCAGCCCAGACCTGACCATGTGTAAAAATGCGGGGCATGGAAAGTGGCAAAACACCCAAAGCAGCTTAGGCAGAGACCATATTAATAATGAAACCAGATTACTGATTAGGCATATAAGAGATTCCGAAATTACAGACGAAAATAACCAATTGGGACAAATTCAGGCTGATTAGAACCCAACGGGAAGAAGGAGAAACACCTAAAGATATTAGCACTTGGTTAGAATCGCTCGAAAGGGACGTTACTGCAGCAACAGAATCTGTGTCGATAGAGAGAGAAGACCAAGCGCTAGGCAGTAGGATATTACACATGTTGCAGGCAAGGGCTTCCTTGATTCAAATGTGGCTAAACAAAAGCACAACCCGAAACTGAAGTTAAAAATCAACCAGTTGGATCTTAGCATATAGAAGCACTCGCAAGACTTAATTAGGCAGCAGTGGAATCAAGTTTGCGATCAGATGAGTGGTAAATTAGGCAATAAAACACGTGGCAACTCCTGAGGAACTTATTTGACCCAGAAAGCAGCAAGGCGGAAAGCAGGAAGGGTATAAATAGACTACTACACCAGGCAGGTTCAACAGATGAGACTTTAATAACTATATTGGCGGCACCAATTCGGCACCGCATCAGAAATACAACGGTACTCCAAATTCGGATATGGACGAGGACATATCGGAGGCGTAAATAAGAGCAGCATTGCACCAGTTACGCACCGCCTGGGGAGCAGATAACGTAACCAACAAAACGCTAAGAAACCTAGATGACAGGTCTGTAAAATGTCTCATAAAATAGACTTCTTCAGTCAATGTTGGCTAGCGGGAGAAATCACGGATACTTCGAAACACGCAATGATAATAATGATACCCAAACCTGCCAAGGCCCTCGACTTAAAAGACATAAGACCGATTTCTCTCACATCATGTGTAGGAAAGCTTTTGGAACACGTAGTACTAAACAGAATTCAGCATCACATGAACAAGGGGGACCTATGCCCGGATTCTATGCTGGGCTTTAGGCCTTCCTTGTCAACACAGGTCGTCATGCTGCAGCTGGCCGAGGAGGTGATTAACCCAAAAAGCAGTAGGGATACCCGAGAAATACTAGTGCTAGATTTAATCAAGGGTTTTGACAACGCCAAGCACGAAGCTATTCTAGAGGCGCTAGGGTAGCTGGGGATAGTGAAGAGCACCTACAATCATATCTCAGCGTTTCTTTAAAGCAGAAAGGCTGAGATACATATTAACACACTCAAAAGTGAAACCATTAAGTTAGGAAGCAAAGGGACCCCACAAGGATCAGTCTTGTCCCCTTTCCCATTTAAAATAACTCTCATAAATCTGGCTAAAGAACTTAACTAAGTGTCTAAACTGTCCCGCGCACTCTACGCCGATGACATCACGCTATGGGCCACCAAGAAAAGTGATGCCGAGCTGGAGGAAACCCTTCAAAGAGGCGCAGACAGAGTGGTCAGGGAAGCCGAGCGGGTTGGACTCACCTGTTCCCCGTCTAAATCGGAACTTCTAACAATAAGGCACCCGAGAAGTAAAGAACACCCACCCTTTGAGATACTTCTTTGGCAAAACAAAATTCCGGAAGTCAAGAAACTTAATATACTTGGACTCTACATTCAGAGTAATGGTAAAAATGCCACAGCCATCAAGAAAATGGCCTCTTGCGTAGGTAAAATCAGCAGGTTATTTAGAAGAAGCACCAATAAACACAAAAGAATGAGAAAGATGCAGACACCAGGAGATTTTTCCAGGCCTTCGTCCTGAGTAGGATCGTATATATGGCACCTTATTTAAATCTGGACCGGACTGAAACAGAGAAAATTAACACCCAGATTAGGCAGGCATACAAAATCGCGCTATGCCTACCCACAATTACGCCTACGGATAAGTTGCTGGGGTTAGGGGTACACAACACCATGGAGGAACTGATTGAGGCTCACAAAATCTTACAGTTGGAAAGACTCGCTAACTCTAAAACCGGCAAAACAATCATTAGAAAACTCAAAATTGGCTGTCACCGAAAAATTCGAGAAGCATCGAATACCTCAGAGTATTTGCGCGGTGCTTCAAGTAGAGCCGCTTTCAAAAAATATGAACCCCACGAGACATGAAGCTAGAAGACTGGCTAGACGTAAAGGTCTCCATAAATATTACGGTGGCCAAAGGGAGGTAACCTGCATGGACGCGGCAAAGCATAAGGAGAGGAAGGGCTTCGTGATAGCCGCTTTAAACCAGGACGACGAAACAACAACAGCTCGGCCAAACTTGGCGATGCTTCAATGAGAGGGCAGCTGAACACGTTCGCAATCTGTCTACCAACTAAGGGGGCAATTTAGCTTTACATTGTAAAAAGTGCAAAAAAGAGATTGCCACCCGTTTCTCGAAAACACAACAATGTTCCTCGCGACGGCTAGAACTAAAACAGAAAGAGAAATAATTGAGGCCTTCCTAATCGCAAAGAATGCTAACAATTGTGTGAGCACACCGTCCATTCTGCTTTCAAAAGAAATCTCGTTTTTAGATACTAACACTTGAAACTGTCCTTTTTTTATCCATGCACCTTTACTCTTTTTCACTTGTTTTTCCATCCCTCATAGCTTTTAGCCTGGTTTTAGCCTTTGTCATTTTTTGCGTCACCTTTACCTTTGTTTATTGTTGTTTTCATAATTCACCGTCGGTTGCATGGTTTTAGCCTCGTTGTTAATCTTTTGTATCATTCATATGGTTTCGTTTTTTTTTTGCTTTTCTGCCTACTTTTTAGTGCTTGCACCTTCATCTTTTACCGTTGTTACTGTTGATTTCACGTCTCATTCTTTTGCTTAGTAAGTTTTTCGCTCGTAATATATTTTCGTTCTCTTTGAAGTTTTGGTTTCACCTTCAGGTTTTATCTTCCTCTCTCCTTTTACCTAGGTATCAAGGGTGTTTAGGCATGCATACATTTGGGGTTTTTTAGATTGTTTCTCCAGATTGGCTCTAAAGAACTGTTAAACTTATCTGCTGTGTTGGATTGGGGCCTTGCCACGAGGTGGGTGGCTTCATTTAAAAGGAATGCTCGATAGCGTTTTTCGAATAAAAGTTGGAAGTTCTGCGCTCTCTGTGTGTACGTGTTTTCTTGCCTTTTGTCCCGCTTTCCTTCGCGCAGATTATTCATGAACAACAGCTGCCGCTGTCCTCACAAACAAATTCGAGGAAGCAGAAGAGGCAGCAGTCGGCCTGGCGAGAACCAACACACAATGTAGAGTCATAATGAATGACTCGAAAAGTGCTGTAAGAAACTTTGCGCAATGAAAAATACACAAAATTGCATACCAAATCATTTACAGGGCAAAATATATTCAAATTTGCCAGATTAAATTGATCTGGGTCCCCGCACACTACTTTCATTGAGTGAATGAAATGGCTCATGAAAAAGCTCGAGGTCTCATTAACCGGGCCATAAGCTCTCATCCCTGGGAGATAGCTGAGGAGCGCAGGACTACGTACCAGGAGATTACAAACTATCACAATAACAGAGATTAATATACCCGGCCCTGCATAAATCACTAAATAAACAGAAACAGGTTGTTTTGAGGCAACTTCAAACAGGCACATTTCCTAGCCCACACAGAATAGCCCTAATGTACCCCGGTAACTTTAAACCTCAGTGCCCCATGTGTAAGGATGATGTACGTATGATGTACGGATGCCCCAGGCTTAGGCCTATGCCAGAATGGCATTTTAGCAACAAAGAGCAGTGGGTGACTGCGGTAACCAGCACGGAACTTGAAATTCAGTGGCTGGTGGTGGATTGATCACTGGGGATCGCCTGCAGGCACGAAGCCGCGGCCATCGCCTGTAGCCTGGACCCAACACCACGTCCACGGCGATGACAACGCAACCGTTCTGGTGTCTGCGAAAAGAGTTCTCGGGACAGCGCTTGAACGTGCTCATTACAGGGGATCGAGGCCTGCCCGGGAATCGAGGCCTGTCCAAGGATCCACGACAGAGTAACCGTTCGGTCGAGAGAGGTGGCTGTGGCAAGAATACAGTGGGTTGTGGCCGGCGTCGCCACGCCCTTTAGGTAGTGGCGGTTTGCGACCTGGGAATCTGCAAATTTCGGTTATGTTTTTGTCAGAGGTGGAGAGGGCCAGCGCAAGTGCGATGGCGGATCCTTACGCCTCTGTAGGTGAATTAGCTCGGATAGTGGCGGCGGCCCCCACTGTGGCGTCTTCATGGGCTGCGACTGCCGTGAAAAAGACTTATTTAGAATTTTCTGCCGCGTCCACATAAAGGTTGTCGGAGCGGTTGCTGTATGTTTAGGTGTAATAGCTCGCTCGAACCTGCCGCTTACCCTGATGGAGGCTAGCGGTCATATTGTGCGGTAGGGGCTTCTGGTATATATGATGCTGCGTACGCAGAAAAGTGTAAGATGTATTTTTTGATGAGGTGGGAATGGGTAGATTGAGAAGGAGCTGTCGCAGTAGGCGTTGCCCTGTTTCCGTCCGACTCAGGCGTACTAATTTTTTGGTGCGTTGCACTAATTGGTTGGTGCATTAATTCAATCACGGTATTATGGGTACCAATGGCCAAGAGGCGTTTCGTGCTAACCGTCCGTGGAAGACGTAGGGCAGAGGTGAGAGCCGTGCGTAAAGGATGTCTATCTGTTGTGTTTGGCGCTGAGTGAGCATCTGTTATATAGTGCGGCTAATGATTAATGCATTTGTCATATTGAGGGCATCGCCTTCAGACAGTCCGTGGTTGCGTGCTGCCACCCACCTGATTAGTGCAGCGACCTGTTTGATCTACCGTTGCAAGAGCTGAAGGTTGGCGGTTGCATCGAGTGTATTGTTAATGAGAAGGCCGAGAATCTTCGCCTGAGACACAATGGGCGCTGGATTCCCGTACATGTGCAGTTCAAAGGGGGGGGGGGGGGGGGGGGTCATGGGGAGAGGTTTCAGATGCAAGAGTTCCGATTTATTTGGAGAGAAATGGAGGCCTGTGTTTGCTAAATGTGTGGTAGTGATGCCTATGGAAGATTGCGGGATATCCTAGGCTTTACCAAGGGATCCTCTCGTTGCCCAGACGGTTATATCATCTGCGTATATAACTGTGTTGAGCCCAGGGATGGCAGCAAGGGTCATTTACAGTGACACTAGGGCAATGTTAAAAAGTGAACGTGATAGGACCGCCCCTTCTGGGGTTCCCCGGTTAGAGAGGGGACACCCCCAAGGTGTAGTTCTTCCGTGCATCCCTGAAGGAAGGCCCGAACATATTGCAATATGCGGGGGCCGCAACCCGTGATGGCTAATGTCAGGATATGGTCATGGCTTATTGTGTCGGAAGCATCTGTACGGTGCTTAGTGTAAAAGAGAGACTCTTTAAGGGCGAGAAGTACGTTTTGCGCCTAGATGTTTGGACGGAATTGCCAAATTGAACGTTTCAGAGAAAGCCTGTCGTTGCTAGGAACGGTTGCAGGCGATTGAGATGACGTGCTCGAAGAGCTTGCCGACACAGCTCGTTAAGTAGATGGGTCGCAAATTTTGAAGGGTGAAAGGTTTGCCATGTTTGGGTATAAATCGAATGCTGACATGGATCCAGGCAGATGGGAGCGTCCCAGCGTACCAGTGGTTATTAAAAAGCTCCGCGAGTTCCTGGAGGCAGCCTTCGTCCAGACTGAGTAGTGCCTTGTACGTTATGCCACCCGACCCCGGCCCCGTAGTGCGGTGAATACTAGAGTGCTAGGCGGACTTCGCTTAAAGGGGTAGAAACACCACATTTTTGTGTTCCACCTCTCGGTTGTAAATAATGGGTACTGATTCTGTAAGCATGGTACACGATGTCAGAAGCACGAACACGTATTATATAATTAATCATCGTACTATTTGTACCCACCAGTTTCGGTTTCGGTTCGTAGCTGCCAGGTTTCTACACGACCTCAATAACCAGACAATGCGCTGTCACGTGGGCCCCGAAAACCGTGACGTCGACTGGGCACGTCGACTGCTTGACACGCACGTGCGTAAACACGGAGACGACGGAGAGACGGGAGCACGGCAAGTCGCAAATTAATGGCGAATGGCTCCGAGTCAGAAGGCGACTAATCTTATTTGGGCGAGGAAAGTGATTATCAGGCATCGGAGGACGATACAGACTATTAAGAAGACGCCGTCTTTGCGAACCACGACAACCACTTTATTTTTATACCGCTTGAGATAAACTTGAATTAGTTTTTTGTAGTTTGGACCCGAACTAGACCCTGGCCAATCCCCCAACGTGGGTATGTGCCATCGCATTTGAGGCAACATCAACTTTATATTTGACCCACTGGCCAGCGATTCCAAAGGGGAGCCAGGCGTTAGGCCCGACGCCGTTACGGTTGTGCCAGCGGACTCCGAGCGTGTAGGCAACGTCAACTGGTAAGCAGTGTTGTTGTCGTGTTATTTTGCTGCTCGGCTAAGGGAGTTTTGTTTGTTTTTGTCCCACCTGCAGTGCCCGATCAGTCACTACCAGTCACTACCACTAACACGTGCAACCCCGCATGTTGTAGCTCGGTCTTTGCTGTTTGCGTAAATAATGCGTATGTACTTTGTCGCGAGCACCCGTTACGCCATTTGGATGCCATTTCTCTCAACTTTTTGCACGTGTTCTCCCACGTACATGTATAGCGCCGTAGACTGCGTGATTGAAGTGCATAATTTTGCCGCTCCAGCAAGCCATTCGCACACTTCTATTCGTTTCTTTTATTTTTTTGTTTGTGCTCCGTGAAACACATGATCCTGCGCTTGTCGCATGGTTCGTGGCGAGCGTGCGCTAATTCGAAAACTCGCAAAAACGCGGCCGATGCATGCACAAAGCGGTCTTTCCGAAATAGCCTTCGGCTGCGGGCGCGACGGCTTGCAAGTGCAGTTTTGCGTACTGCAATAGTAGTAGTAGCAATAATAATAACGACGTTTATCCTAGGTGGGTATGCAGCCACTGTCGCGACATGGACACCGTGCTCTAGTATGTGTGCTGCCGTGAAATCCCTGAAGTAGCTGCCCACATCCCCGAGTGTGTGCTGTGCATCACCAGCATCAACATGTTGTGCAGGGGTGCCTTAACATCTGTGCACTGTAACTTGCATATTTGGCACTACTGGAAGACAGATCGGCCTCATCAACGAACCAGAGATTCACAGGTAACTGAATATTGCATGTTCGACCATATATGAGAGGCACTTGCGATATTGTCATGCTCCACTCCTGTATCAGTTTCAATGGTGACATTTGTGTCTCTTGCATTAAACTCCACATTTGTCCGGACTTTCAAACCTAGCTTCGCCACCATTTCGCTTGCAGCTATACATTATGAATGCAGCCACCTTCGTATGAACTAAGTTTTAAAGTTTCAGGACAGTGGTTGAAATTTTGGCAATGCTGAGAGCAAGGCTAAAAGCAGTGAAAATATAGCTTCCTACATAGTATCGCTACATACTCTCTCATTCTGTCTATACACCTAGCCTGGCACCTCAGTTGCTGGCACTCGCCACTGGTAATGAACAGCTAATGTAAAAACTGACTCAGCGTTCTGTAACTAACAGTATTTTTGTGCTTTGTACATCACCATCATAATGCAGCGACTATTTTATGCAATCGTTACAGGTACACGGCGTATCGACAGTTTGTGCGCTGGATTTGGCATCGCCTTGGGAGGAGGAATCGCAGAGTTCTGCCAAGCTGTATCGTGGGAGAAATGAGAAATGCTTTCCCTGCATAGCGATACTGTGGGTTTCGCTAGCTGGAATATATCAGTTTCAGAAATGAACTGTGCCCACTGAAGGTAACAAGGTGTACAGTCATTTATTTAACATCAAAATGCAAAGCAGAACAATGAACTCCAGGTAAAACAAAAAATAAAATGTACATTATTCTGGATTATTACAAGTGATATTTCGGACAAATGTGTACTTTGTATAGATATACATACACATACCTTTGGCTACACATACAACATATGCATTAAATGCTGCGTTCAACAATACAACTGTCGAAATTCAAACCAGATAACAGGGTTTGTAACTGTGGTAAAATATCACATTGCTCTGTAATCACTATGAATGAACACACACATTTTTATACGCAACAGTAAAATGGCAGAACCGAACAGCTATACCTGCATTACCTCCCATGCATAAAGAGTGACCCCAGCCGAGTCAGTTTGTGCCAAGCATATGCGGGTAAAATTACAGACATCGCTATACAATGGACTTCCTCATTTGTATGCACTTTTTGCCAATTCCTGAGAACTGCATAAAGCCCGCATACTGCGTCAGGGTGCATGCCTTGCCTTCTGCAAAGCACTGATTATTATCATGTCAGCATTTCCTCAATATCCATGTTATCCAGACGAACGAGTTTCATAGAATCAAATCCTCTCCCATTATCTTTTTTTTCCCCCATTTGCTAACCTCTGTTTGAAAGGAAAACCAAATAAATGTTACCCTTATCAGCAACGCTACCCTTATCAGCAGTACGCTAATGAAGTTTTGTACAAGCAATACAGCACAACCTGAGTGCACTTCCCACAACGCAAGTACGTGCAAGTAATGAAGACTTGAGGGTTGGACAAGTTGCAGTGGGCTCATTTTTGAAGGACAAGGACAGCAGAAAGGTGACACTTGTGCTATTTGAATGAAGGTAATTTGGAAGAAGCAACAAATTATAGCTAAATTAAATTGAGCAGACGGAGGAACAAAATGAAAAAGGACTAGTAATAGTTGCCAACAATTATGAACGACTAAGCAGAAACTGTTTGTGTGTATCAAGGAGCTTTCACTGTGAAAGGAACTTCCAAAGTCGAGAAATCCAGGGTGTAGTATCACTAGGAAGCCCAGCTTCTCGCAGTTTCATGAAAGAATTCAAATTTGAGCTTTTTATGTGGAATTCTGAGCAGGCAGCTACATTTTCTTTATGCAGGTGTTGCGCACATAGTGAGCATAGTAGGTCGATAGGAATGCTGTCGTCAATTTAATATGAACTCTCGCGAAAGCTATACCCTGATAAATAAGAACCTGCAAATTGCCAAATATCTGCTCAAGCAAGCTAACACATTAAGCATGGTAATTGTGGTGCCAACCCATTCTTAGCGTTTTATAGTAAGAGGTGAGTTACGAAAACAATACTGAGTAACAAAAAGTGCTACTACTTTCAACTAACGCTAAGCATCCATTCCTGGGCTTCCTCTTGCGGCAGTACCAGGCCTTCCAGCAATAAAAGTGAGCAGCAGGTAAGTGTGAAACTTTTGCAGGGCTGTATCCCACTGTAGGCTCGCTACAAGAGTTGCAGGATTATGTACTGGAGCATCATCAGAGATATTCAATCGCTGGCCAGCACTGTATGAGAAAAAAGCCAACCTTCAAAATACTAGAAAACCAAGCACTGCGCTGTCTATACCTGTTTAAGATAGCCCAGCCTAAACCGTCTAGTCTAGATAAAACAACAATCAGCTGCGAGCAGTTGGGGCCATTACGACAATATGTCACGTCAAATGCACAGCCTATTTTACTCAGTGCTGCATGGGTGTTGTTTGTTGAGTTTCGGCCACCTGAGCAAGAATATATTACTGCCAGACATGAAGGGCACTGTGTGATATTTGGAAGAACGTTTGAATTTTTTAAGGGTGTGACAAACTCTCATTAATTTCTCTATTGTTGCTCTTGTGGCGCTGCCAATTTGACTTTCATAATGCGAACTGATCATCGCACTTGCAGAGCAGAAGAATCCTTTCAGAAGGTAAACAATATTATTTGTTGCCCTAAAGAGAGCCTTTTGGGTCAAACGAACATATTAAATAAAAAGTAAGATCTAAGTGCTCGCCCCCTTGCATGAAGAGATGAAACAAGATAGGCTTCCCTAACCATTTGCGCACACTGCAGCCTAGAGTTCCACACCTGGTTTTAGTTTTCAGTTTTGTCTCATTTTATTGTTATTTTGGCCGTTTACATCATTTAATATTTTTCCACGATTTACTGCTTTTTCCAAAACATCTCCACCGGAAACTACTTGTGTTACCTCTTTTGTCTTTTGTTATCAACTTTCTGCACTGCACAAATATAAACAACTTTCACACAAAGACATGTGCTCATAGCACCAGTCATCTGTGAGTTTGTGTAAAAAATGCCTTAGCCATCAGATGTGTGACACTTATTCCACGTGTCACAAAACGTAACACAGGAAGCAGGCCCGTACTTGTAGGGCTGAGCTGCATTACAAACGGTTAAAAAACAAACTTTTTACCCAACACGCTAACACCTAAGAGAACCTGCTGATGCAGCAGGTTCACACATGCAGGACATTATTTAGGAAAGCATACACCTGTGGGACTTTCAGAGGCTATACAAAGCAAGGACATGAACACACACCAAAAGGATGACAGACTTCGAGAATTTTGATTGGACATAACATAGATAGATAGATAAAGAGGAGGAGGGAAAGGCAGGAATGTTAACCAGAAAGGTGTTCCGGTTGGCTGCCCTGCACTGGGGAAGAGGGATTAGGGGACTAAAAGGAGGAAGAGAGAAGGGAAAAAGGCATAACACACACACGCACAACGCTGTCACAATTTGTCACTCAATCCAGTCGCTCTCAAGTAGGCAAAGAGTGCCTAGTATGCCTTGAGTGCAGTCGACTGCTGTGGCCACGGACCGAGGATCTTTTTCTCTGTTAATGGGCGAGGATCGAGGCGGTCCAGGGCACAACCCAGCGTATGTCTTGCACTCGCAAATGCAGGGCACTCACAGAGAAGATGATCGATGGTCTCCTCACAACCACAGCTCTCACAGGCAGGGCTGTCGGCCATCCCCATCCGGAAAGCATAGTAATTGGTAAATGCAACACCGATCCATAAACGGCATAACAGTGTTGCGTCGCGACGTTCTAAGTTACGTGGAAGACGAATGCGCAGTTCAGGGTCCAGTGCCTTGAGGCGGAGGTTGCGAAACTCTCCCGTGTTACACGCTGAAAGTGTGAGCTCCAGCTTGAAAGGGCGAAGCCCAACCGCAGCGTCAGGTCTCGATATTGGGATCCTCACTGGAAGTCCGTCGTTGTGAGCAGAACGCCCAGCCGCATCGGCCTGGTGATTACCGTTAATACCACAGTGTCCTGGCAGCTATTGAAAAATGATGTCATGACCTTTGGAAACGGTGCCGTGGTACAGTAGACGGATCTCAGCAACAAGTTGCTCCTGTGACCCGCGGCGTAGCGCAGCTTCCAGGGCTTGAAGGGCTGCTTTAGAGTCGGTGAAAACCGTCCAGTCATGTGGAGGTTCTTGACTGATGAACTCTACCGGAGCCCGTAAGGCTGCGGGTTCCGCACCAGTTGAAGATGCTGGATGGGTCGTCTTCACTTTCATGAAGATGGATCTGGCCGGTATCACTACCGACCCCGCAGAACTGGTCGAGTCAACTGATCGATCTGTGTAAATATGTATGCGGTGACTGTGGTAAGAATGCAGGTGATTCAATGTCAGTTGTTTGAGAGCGGGCAGTGATACACCAGCTTTCTTTGTAATGCCAGGAATATAGAGGTGAACCCGAGGTTCATGAAGACTCCATAAGGGTGAGCTCGGTCTTGACGCAGGGGTTAACTGCGATGGAAGATATGCGCGATGGGCTTCAATGACTTTTGCGAATGCAGTACGCGGCCTAATTATTGGGAGTGTTGCGAGGTGATGACAGGAAACCCGTGTGAGGTGCCAAATATGTGTTCTCATGGTATCAACAGCAATGTATGTAGTAACAGGATGTTCCCGGGCAACAAGAATAGTTGCTGCTGTTGATGCACATTTAGGCAGTCCAAGGCAGATACGGAGAGCTTGTGCTTGCACACTTTGAAGAGTCTTGATATTTCTTTTTCTAATGGAACTGAATATCGGAAGAGTGTACCGCATGTAGCCCAGAAATAGGGAACGGTGCAGTTGCAGCATCGAGCGCACTGATGCGCCCTAGGACATTCCCCCGAGGAAGGAGAGGACGTGGAGAATCGAAATTTGTCTCTTTCTCATGTCGTAGATATGTGGACTCCACGAGAGGTTCCTGTCGATGACAACACGAAAGAATCTGTGGCCTCTCTCATAGGGAATGGCTTCGCCATTGATGCGAATGGTGTAACGTGACATTATATTGCGTGTGAACGCCACAAGTGAACACTTTTCGGCCGAAATGTTCAGGCCCTGCAAGCGAAGATAAGATGTCAATATCGATGCCGCTTTTTGAAGTCTTGCACGAACTTGAGGACGGGTCACTCCTGATGCCCAAATACAGATGTCGTCCGCATATACCGAGATCTGAGCAGATTGTGGCAATACGTCGACCAGGCCGATAAGAGCAAGGTTGAAGAGAACTGGGCGCAGCAATCCACACTGAGGGACTCCGCGCGAATTTCGGTGTAAGGACGTTGGTCCATCCGCAGTCAGGAAAAAAAAACGACCTCTCTGATAAATAGCTGCGTATCCAGCTGAACGTGCGGCCTCCGATCTCAGCAGCTTCCATTGCGTCCAAAATGGCCTGATGCGTTACGTTGTCGTACGCTCCCTTGATATTCAAAAACAATGCTACGGTCAATCATTTCAAACTTTTGCTGTGCTGCACCGACGTTACAAGGTCAACCACGTTGTCGATAGAAGAGCGGCCCCGTCGGAACCCAGACATGAAGGTTGGATAAATCTGATATCGCTCCAAGTACCATTCCACGCGTGTGAGCAGAATTTTTTCCATCACTTTGCCGACGCAGCTGGCGAGTGCAGTTGGACGGTAGGATGAAATGTCGAGCGGTGATTTCCCCGGCTTAAGAAGTAGAACCACACGACTGGTCTTCCAATCATGAGGAACTATTCCAGCAGTCCATGACTTGTTATAAGTGTCCAAAAGAGCCCGTCGAGCTTCTTGGCCAAGGTTGGCAAGAGCGGAGTACGTCACACCATCGGGCCCTGGTGATGATGACCTTCTACAACAAGCCAGCGCAGCATCAAGTTCTTCCATGGAGAAAAGTGCATCCATCCGAGAATCCCGTGAGGGTGGAACATTGTTGCAGTGCAGCGTTGCGCCTGGATTCGGAGGGCATGTTATTCTTCATATTTGAACAGCGCAATAAAACAACGGGACACAACGAAGAAAGGACACCACAAGAATCAATACCAACTCGCCCAGTTCGCAGCTTTAATGAATGTTATTCTTGCGCAGAAATCTTCAGCTACCTCAACCACACTGCGCTTTTGGTGGAGCGCTACGGATTTGAACGGGTAGCGCTGTTGAGGGTACGTGCGAGGACCCCGAATTACACTCCAAACGCGTGACAGAGGCTTCCGTGGATCAAGTATTTGGCAAAATGTCCTCCAGCGTTCTGTTTGCAGTGCCTGAATTCTGCGCTGAATCTTTTTCTGTATGCGCCTAGCATCTCTTAGGTCTAGGCGCGACTTTGTGCGTCGGTATCTGCGCTCTGCCCTGCGCCGTTGTGATCGCAGTCGCTGCAATTCGAAGTCAAAATCGGTGTAGTTAGCGACAGGGCTAAAGGGGCAGGTGGCGTGTTGCATGGCCTCCTTAATTTTTTGTTCAAGACCGGTAGAGAAGCCCGCTGCGCATGCAGCCTCCATAAGTAATTTAAAAACTGTCCAGTCAATGCGCTGCCTACACGTGGCTGGGGAAAATGTGGAATGGCCGGTAATAATCAGATAGGTTGATATATGGTCGCTGCCATGGGTTTCTACATTCGAAAACCACCGGACGCTGTTGTTAAGGCACTTTGAAACGAAAGTCAAGTCCAAGCAGCTGCTATAAGTCACCCCTCGTATATAGGTCGGGCTTCCGTCAATCAGGCACTGGAGGTCATGGTCAGAGGCGAAGGACACAAGCTGTCTTCCCCTAACGTCCATCCTAACGCCTCCCCACACGGTGTGCTGAGCATTGAAGTCACCCATAATATCCCACGGATCAGGTGTAGCTGCCATCAAACCACTCAACCTTCTGGCGTCGAAACGACTTGATGGCGCCAAGTACACCGCCAGTTGCGTAAACGTCAGGTCACGGCTCTTCACTGTCAGGCAAACGTACTGATTGTCTTCGTTCGGAGGAACTGAATGTTGCACATATGTAAGTTCACGTCGAATGTAGACGATGACTTTGCTGGATCTATTGCACGTGGGTGATGAAAATTCCTCGTAACCGGATATTCGCAAAATTGCCGGTGTCTTCGGTTCACAAATCACAAGAATGGGGAAGTGATTCTCGTAGACGTAGTGCCGTAAATCGGAAGTCCGGGACTGGAGCCCACGAGCATTCCGTTGGAAAATGAAAGCTTGCTTGACTTTCTTTTGAAAAGACAGGACCGAAGGAGCCATGATGCCGTCTACTGTAGAGCCGCAAGAACTGGATGTAGCGCGTCCAGCACTTGAAGTGCGCTATGTGCTGCAGTCGTGTGTAGGCTGGAAAGCACAGCGCGCATGGCATTCATTAGTGTCGTGAGCATTGCAATCACTTGCATATCTGGGTCATGGCCTTGATCGTGCCTGTTGGCTGGTTCAGTCGTAGGCGCTGCACACTGCCCTGAGTGCGCCAACATCCCTGACGCAGTAGACGTAGAAGGCTTTGGCAGTGGTGGCCAAGTTGCATCTGAGGCAGCAGGTCCAGCCTCACCAAGCGCAGGGCTCCCTTGATTTGGTACGGTTTTTGGTGGAGGCGGGCAAGCTGCAGTAGGGTTTGGGGCATTATTGTCCAATGTGACTGCTTTCTTTGACGACCTTCGGCGGCGCGATCGACGCCGTCGCACCTTTGCGGAGGCTTGTTTGTGCGTAGAATGGTCTCGCACCATTTGCTTCTGTACCGCCCGCTCGGTCTTTAGACGGGGGCAGTCTTTCGAGGAAGAGTCATGAGGGCTGTGGCAGTTGGCGCACTTCAATGTAGTCGCGCGGCAAACATCACCGCTGTGTGACTCGGAGCATCGCGGGCACACGATGGAGATGATGCAGACGCCGCTCACGTGGCCGACCCTCATGCACTTCCTGCATTGAAGTGGCTTAGGCACGAAAGGTCGAACTGGATGACGAAAGTGCCCAACCTTCACGTACGATGATATGCAGTCACCCTTGAAGGTCAGCTTGATGCATGGAGATCTGCCTAACCGCTAAACTTGAATGATGGAAATGCCGTCGGTTGCCTGCTTGATCAACCTGGGTAAATCTGCATCACAGATGGCGATATCGACGTTGTAGATTACGCCAGCCGTAGTGCCGCTGTCCTGGAGAATAAGGGGGCGTACACTGATGTTGCCGAGTTTTGTGATTGCTGTTAAATTCTCTAGTGAACTTCGCTCCACCACATCAATGGCAATGACGTTTTTGAACGGGTTGATTCTGACATCTTTTATGCCTCCCGGTACAAGGCTCTCCAGATAAATAGAGATGGCTTGCCTGTTCAGTACGTTCAAGTTGTCCGTTGAGTTCAACGGCACAAACAAGGTTGCATGCGCTGAGGAACTGCGCGTCGTGATGATCGTTGGCGTTCTTGATGAGGACACCGTTGACGTGCTCGATGAGGACGATTCGGCTTGTCTACGCAGTCTGCGCTTGGCCTTCTTGCCAATAACCAGTATGAAACCGTCGTCGGCCGAGGACGAGGAGTCTTCACTTGGCACCGAGTACACAACAGTGCCCTGGCTGCTCGAGTCACTCTGGCGGTGCAGGCGCTTCCTCTGAGCGGCTGCTGCCGACCCACCGGGTTCCAATAGAGGCACAGCAGCCTCCACTTCTATCGCCGTGGCAAAAAGGGAGCGGCGCCTCCCTGATTATAGCACAAATTACCAAAAAACTGCACAGACGTGAAGGCAGTGTTCTGATACAGAACTTCGTCTTCTTCTCTTGGACAGAACAATTTGGACAAAGAAAACAGGGCAAAATGTCACTAAGACGGCGACTGTGGAATCAACTTTACAACAAGGAAGAAAGCAAAAGACAGCTCTTTGTAGAGGGCAGCTATCATGCAGCTTAGACAAATTACTGTTTAAAAATGCTACTTCATCCGGACCCCAACACGACCGGTGTTGTCGTTACTACTCGGACCTACTTTATGATGAGTGCAAGCTATTTTCTGAGGTCCTCCTAATTTTTGGTGCTACGATTTTACTTGTCTCCAAGGTCTGATACATCTGTTTGATTTTTAGAAAATGTTTCTGACGCTTCAGCGGCAGAAAGTATTCGTGCTGTACTTGTACTTGCGTGTACTTGGGCCCTGCATCCACCAACCTGTGCAAATATTCACAATTCATCCTTCGAGTGCTACGGCGGAGCAGCTAAAGAATCAAGTTACGTGCCTCTGCGAGCAGTTTTACTGCCTCTATAGAATGTACAAAAGCACAGCACAAGATTCTGCTGTCTTACACTCAATGAGTAAGAGGGAGTTCTGGCCATGTGTAAACTACATAGTCTGCAACGTCCAACATCAGTTCAAGCCAAATGCTAGGTCGGCAAGTGTCCCTTGCACTTCGCAGTTGTCTTCTTCACAGCACTGATCCAGCGTGGCTGGCTGCTACGCTACACTAGAAGATATTGCTTCCACCACAGCTGCAGCCAAACTGGTTTATTCCAGCCGCTGCGCGTCTCTTCTTTTAGTTCTTCACATCACAGCGCACGGCTCTAACATGCCACCACAAGGCCTCCCCCTCAGGAGACCGAGTCGTCCCAGCAAAATCTTCCGGCTAGGTGAAAGAGTGCAGGGAGATGTCTTGTTGAGAAAAAGTGGAAAGAGAAGTGAGAGGGCACCTGTTGGAGGAAGCACGGTGTTGTCGACGTAGGAAAGCTTTATGTGGTTGAGGGAGATGACTGTGTCACAACTGATGACACGCGGTTTTTCGCCCCGCGCGACGACGAGATGGGGTCCAGTATAGGGTGCCCGGAGCAGACGGCGAGCACAAACCACGCATAAAACATAGGCGCTGTCTCTCAAATCATGGTGTACAAAGGTCAGGTTGCATTGGTGAGCACCTGTCGGACGGGCGGTGATACGGGACAGGAGTGTCGTTACACGTTCAATATAAAGTATGCCAGTACAGGAGAGACAGCGCTTTGGGCAGGCGGGCACACGAAATCAGCTGGTGGACGCAACGATGCGCCATAGACGAGATGAGAAGGGGCACATTCGAGATCGCCTCTGATGGCCGCACTTAGATCTAAAAGGACAACTGGCAAGGCATTGACAATGCCTTCGGCTGCATGTAGCCTCTTTACCGAACTGTTGGCTTGCGGACGGTAAGCTGTAGTTTTCAGGAGGGTGATGCCGAGAAGCTGGGTCAAACTGGCGATAAGTGCGGACTCGAAATGGCGGCCTCGGTCGGGGATGATCTCCGCTGGCACGCCGAAACGGGCAATTCACTTGGAAATGAGCGCGGAGGCAACCGTTTCCACAGTGATGTCCGGTATAAGACGGGCTTTCATCCAGCGCGTAAAACTGTGAATTATGGTGAGTAAATAACGGTAAACGTGCGATGATGGTAATGGTCCGATCAGATCGATGTGGATAACTGCCAAATGGGAGCCCGGAGGCTGGAAACGTCCTAGACCAGTAATAGTCTGACGATAAATTTTGCACTGCTGGCGGGCAACAAGGCACGCCAGAGCCCAGATGCGAACGTCGGCGTTGAGACCAGGCGAGACGAAGTGCTCCGCAACAAGACGCTGAGAGACACGGATACCGAGATGAGAAAGGCCGTGAACATCGCTGAAAAGGGTGCGGCGTAGAGGCACAGTGTGTCCAGTTACAGGGTTCACGTCGCAAAAAATGTCGACTCCAGGAGCCGTACAGTGTACAGGGCGGAGATGCAAGAATGATGAGCAAACTGCTTGAAGGTTTTCATCCTGCTGTTGATAATGGTCCAGGACTTGCAGGGTAAAAGAAGTTGTTTGGAAGAAAGATACTTGGCTGAGGGTATCGGCGAAAATGTTATGGGCGCCCTTGATGTGCCGGATATCGGTGAAAATTTCAAGAAGAAGGCCAAATGTCGAGTTCCCGTGGGTGAGCAGGTGGTCTCGGATGAAGAGAAAGCGCTCGTGAGCCGTATGTGGTCCTTGAAGATCAGAAAATTTCCGCCTTGCATGAAAGTGTTTCACATCGATGTATGCCACGAGCAGGTAATGGCCGAGAGCACTGTACTGCTGCTCTGAAGATGAGAGCTTCGAGAAAAAAACGAGATGACACCACTCACTGTTAAGAAATAGCTGCGGGACGCCGCCAACAGCGGAACCTGAAACTGACCGTTATGCTCGTGGGTTCGTTGTGTGGCAGGTGAACTAGAAGGGCGGTAAAGGCGATACGCTCCTTGACAACAGGGAAAGCAGCATTGGCAGCCTCGATCCAGGTAAAAGCGGGTGCCTTTGGGTTGGCCAACTAAAGCAAACTTTTGAGTGGTTCCAGAAAGGCAGCACATCCAGGAATGAAACATCTGTAGCAGCTGACGAGGCCAAGGAAACGCTGGAACTGACATAGTGAGTCCGGGTGGGGGAAGCCCGCGACTGCCTTGACCTTGTCTGGAAGAGGTTGGATACCGTAGGCGTCGACGGGATGTCCGAGGAATGCCATGAAAGAAACACCAAACACACATTTGTCAGTGTTAAAATTGAGTCCGCCGTCGGCAAAGCATGCGAAGACAAGGCGCAGATGACGGAGACGTTCGGCGGGAGAGGAACTAACGACGGGGACATCATCGATGCGTGTGAATACGAATGAAAAATCTGTAAGAATGACATCAATGAAACACTGGAAGGTTTGCGCTGCATATCGTAGGCCAAAAGGTATCCTCAAGTATATCTATTAGGTACCATGCAATTCTTATGCAGTAAAAGGAGTTAGATCATCAAAGCATGCTGTCGTCATGACTGCACATAACACTACTCAAGCTAAAACACTAACTCCAGAACAAAACGAATGGTATAGCGGTGTGAATATTACATTAATGGCAGAAAGAAAATTAGTAGAATCAAAAAAGATGTCACGCAGACTTACTAAATTTTCAACACACAGTGCTTGAAACAATATATTGTCGTGTGTGTTATTGTTCTCCCCTGATTTTGCACTTAACGTCGTCTTCAACCAGCTGGGAGCCGAAAGATGGTGAAGAGGTAGAAGCTCGGCAGAACTCGCTCGTGAGCCCGGCTGCGACCTCTTGGCCTGTCTCTGGCGCCTGCTCCTGTAGTCCTGGTCCCCAATTGCGCCTTCGACCCGCGTCGTCTGAACGACCCGTGACGTTCTGGTAGTGGTGCCATCTTATACAGCGTCATCCCCTACTCCCCGCTTCGCAGAGTCTTATTCCCGGCCCGGAACGCCGCCCCTCTGCTGAGGAGGACGAGATCCGTGCAAGCCGGCGACTTCAAAGACTCAGCCCCGAATTCGGCCTCTTGCCAGGCATTGCCACAAGGTCCGTGCTAGCACTGCACATGGTTCGATACACTGTGAGCCAAGGCCAACAGACTGATTCTTCGCCCGCACCTGCTGTGGTTTACCTTCCCGCCGCTCCTCGTTCCGCTGTCCCGTTTCGTGGCGAAGCCTTCGAAGACATCGACGATTGGGTTCAACACTATGAACGCGTAGCCCGCCACAACGGCTGGACTGCGAAACATTGCCTGCAGAACTTGTATTTCTTTCTTGAGGGCACTGCCCGTCCCTGGTACAAGAACGACGAGCACACCCTTAAGTCGTGGGATACCTGCAAGACTCAGCTGCGAAACACTTTCGCAAACCAGCATCGCCGCCAACGCGCAGAGGACTTCCTGCAAACCAGATTCCAGGGCCCCGACGAAACCTGCCACTAGTTTTGTGGAAGACGTGTTACGGCTTACTGCCCGAGCCGACCCCCCGAGCCACCGAGGAAAAGAAGGTGCGCTTTCTTATGCGAGGCATCAAGTCCGACATTTTCGGCGGCCTCATTCGAGATCCACGACCGTGGCCGGGTTTATCTCCGAGGCGACTAACATCGAGCCTCTCCTGGCAGCCAGAGCCGATAATTATCGTCCGCTTGCTGGAGTTTCCAATACTTCCGGTCTTTTCGCTGACCACCCGGCGGCTTACCCTGTCGACGCCGTTCACCTACGCGAGGTCATCCGCGAAGTTGTCAGGGAGGAACTTCGGGAGTATTTGCCACTCTCCGATTGCACATCTTCGTTCCCTTTCACAGAGGTCGTCCGAGAAGTGTACCGCGCACTTTGTACTCGCTTCCCCGTCACGCCTCCTGCGCTGCCCACCGTGACGTACGCCTCCGTCGCTCGTCACCGCCAATGGTCGACCGCCCGTCCCCTGCTCCACAGTCAATACCGTCTCCTGCGCCGGCCAACACCCCTCGTTTCCAACAGCGTCGACCAAACAAAGCCGACGCGTGGAGGACTGGCAATGACCGTCCGCTATGTTTCCACTGCGGGGACCGAGGCCGGTCACATCTATCGCCGCTTCCCTTATCGGGAACTCGGTCTTCGCGCATTCCGGCGAGATGCGCCCCGCCCCAAGTACGGCGAACAGCCTCGAGAAATTGAGGAATTTTTGCGCCATTCCCCACCACCTGAGCGGCCTTCTCGTCGTGCGTTTCGCTCGCCGCCGCCGCGCCGGCTGGATTCCTCTCTTCGCGACCGCCGCGGAAGCCTTACTCCTCGTCGGGAAAACTAAGCCCGGCGACGCCTGGAGGTGGCGTTGCCAACCAAGAATCTTTAAAAGAGTCTCTACGTACGTCCCCCCCCCCCTCCTCACCTACCGGCGACGACCTATCCGCCGATGCTTTCGCCGCCTCTGCTCGCCCGGTGTACAATAATCTTCGCGTACTTATCGACGGCCACGCCACGACGGCCCTCGTCGACAATGGCGCCGAATGCTCCGTTGTGAGTGGGGAGCTGTCCCACCGCCTTCGCAAGGTACGCACGCAGTGGGATGGCCCACTAATCCGAACCGCGGTGGCCACCTCGTCACCCCAGTCGGCCGCTGCACTTCTCGAGTTGAGATTAACGGTCTCACGTGCCCCGTTACCTTCGTCGTCTTGCAGCTCCGCTCGAGAGATATTATTCTCGGTACGGATTTTCTGAGCGAGTTCGGTGCTGTTTTCGACCTCGCCGACTGCCGCCTCACCATTCGCCGACCTTCCCTTGAACCGCCGAGCTCTGAGCCGACGTTCTCCGACGCGCGCATCTTAGCGGACCACGTCACCCTGCCACCTGACTCGAGCGTGTTTCTTCTGGTCGAGTCCGCACCGGTTGCCTCTGGCAAAGTTCTTATTGAAGGCAGTGTGCAGCTGCTTTTTGACAGGGGTGTTGGTGTTGCTAGAGGTGTCACGCGGCTTCACTCTGGCTGCGCCAAAGTTCTCGTCACCAATTTTTGCAGCGCTCCGCAGCACCTCACCAAGGGCACAATAATAGCCCTCATCGAGCGCCTCAGAGCCCCAGTCGATGCTGAGACCCTGTCTGCGGATCCTTCTTGCCCGCCCCCTCCCCAGCTCTCGATGCCTCATTTAGGTGTCAGCATTGCCCCATAACTCTCTGCTCAGGAGAGAGACGAGCTCCTCACACTGCTTGGTTAGCCCCACGACTGCTTTTCTACGTCAGCTGGGGTTCGCCAGATGCCAATAGCAAAGAACAGAATAATTACCGACGACGCTGTCCATTCTGTTTCGTCAGTCACATTATCGGGTTTCGCTAAAAGAACGTCAAATGATACAACATCAAGTGTGCGAAATGTTGGCTGATGACATTATCCAACCAACCCACGGCCCTTGGGCTGCTCGGGTGATGCTGGTGAAGAAAAAAGACGGCACCCTTCGCTTTTGCGTTTACTACCGGTGCCTCAACAGAGTCACGAAGAAGGACGTATATCCACTTCCACGCATCAAAGACGCGCTTGACCGCCTGTGCCATGCCCGTTGCTTTTCATCCATCGACGTTAAAAGTGGGTATTGGCAGACAGAAGTCGATGGGTGCGACAGAGTAAAGACGGCTATCATCATCCCGGATGGACTGTATGAGTTCAAGGTGATGCCCTTCGGATTCTGTACTGCTCCAGCGACCTTCCAGCGCGTTATGGATACCGTGCTCACCGGCCTCAAATGGCAAACATGCCTTGTCTACCTTGATGATGTGGTCATTTTTTTCAGCACGTTTCATGAACATCTTGTTCACCTAAAAGCAGTTCTGCAGGCTATCAGAAACGCCGGCCTCACCCTCAAGCCTACGAAACGCCAGTTTGCCTATGACGAACTGGAATTTCTGGGTCACGTCGTCAGTCATGAGGGCGTCCGTCTTGATCCCGATAAAACAATTGCCGTCGCTTCCTTCCCGACGCCGTCGGACAAGAATGCCGTGCCGAGGTTTCTGGGCATATGAGCTTACTACGGACGCTTTGCTCCCAACTTTTCGGATATCGCCGCGCCCCTTACTCGCCTCACGAAGGAGTCTGTCCCATTCGAGTTGGGTGCTGTGAAGAGCAGCTTGCATTTGACCATCTAAAACAACGCCTGCAGGCTTCCCCTGTCCTACGCCATTTTGATCAGGACGCCGGGACGGAGGTACACATTGACGCTAGTAACACGGGCCTCGGGGCCGTTCTGATCCAGCACCAGAACCGCGCCGAACGTGTCATCGCATACACCAGTCGTGTTTTGTCGAAGGCCGAAACCATTTACTCGACCACCGAAAAAGAATACCTCGCAGTAATTAGGGCGGTCACACAGTTCAGACCGTATCTGTATGGACGGCCTTTCCAGGTGGTCACAGACCACCACTCTCTGTGCTGGCTGACCAATCTAACGGACCCTGCAGGCCGACTTGCGCGGTGCGCCCTTCGACTGCAAGAATTCTATGCTACGATCGTCTATAAGTCTGGTCACAGACGCACTGGTGCCGACTGCATTTCCAGCGCTCCCGTTGAATCCGCGCCTGCTGACACGGACGACGACTATGACATCTTCTTAGGAGCTCTAAGTACCGACGATATGGCGGCGCGGCAGCGACTCGACCCCGACCTTCGCGACGGGATGTCACATTTGAAGGGTCAAGGAGGAGTAGTTCCTCGTCCTTTTGTAAGCGTAGTACGTAATTTATGCCTTCGAGACAACGTTCTTTAGAAGAACTCTGCCCTGAGCCCGAGGTCATGGCCTTTCATTGTGCCCACTGATCTACACGACGGAATTATAGAAGCGTCTTATGATGACCCCTCCTCGGGACACTTGGGGATTAGTCGAACGCCAGCGCGAATACGTTCGAAGTACTATTGGCCACAACTTGACAAGGCCGTTCGCCATTACACCAGGTCCTGCCGAGAGTGTCAGCGGCGCAAGACTCCACCCGTGAAGCCTGATGGACACCTTTACCCCATTATTCCATCGCTCAGTCCGTTCCAGCAGATCGGTATGGACCTACTCGGACCTTTTCCAAAGTCGCAATTGGGGAACCGATGGATCGCTGTTGCGATGGGCTACCTCACGCGGTATGCCGAATCATGCGCTCTGCCGTCATCATCGGGTTGGGGTGCGGCAAAGTTTTTCGTCGAGTCCGTCGTTCTTCGACACGGTGCCCCAGACGTCCTTATCACTGATCGTGGTGCCGCATTTGTCTCAACTTATCTCACAGATACTGAGCTTAAGCCACAACGCCCACCGCAAAACTACCACATCCTACCCGCAAACAAACGGCCTGGCCGAGCGCCTTAAGACAATGGCTGACATGCTCTCAATGTATGTCGACATCGAGCACCAAACCAGGGACGAAGTGTTACCGTACGTAACTCTTGCGTACAACACTGCGGTTCAAGAAACGACCGGATTTTCGCCATTTCGCCTGGTGCATGGCCGGGAAGTCGTTACTATGCTCGGCGCTATGCTGCCTCACAAGCCATACGTCTACGCTCACGCCGATACTCAACTCGTCGCCCAACTTGCGGAAAAAGCCCGACAGTTGGCCCGTTTTCGCATCCAAGCCCTCCACCATGTCGATGCTCGCCGATACAACCAAAACCACCGTGATGTTCCGTTCAATCCTGGTGATCGAGTGTGGATGCGGTCTTAGCTAGAAGCTGCTTAAACGATACTTTGGCCCGTACGAAGTAATTCACCGTATAGGCGAGTTAAGTTACGAAGTGCTGCCGATCCTAACGCGGGCGTCCCGCCGCCCGCCTGCCTTCGAAGTTGTTCACGTAGCTCGCCTGAAAGCGTAATGTGACCGCTCGGAGCACGTGGCCTAACTCTTCGCGCTCTACACATGTTTGTCAGCCTTAATTTTGCTTCGGAGGGGAGCAGTGTAGTGTGTGTCATTGTTTTCCCTTGATTTTGCACTTAACGTCATCTTCAACCAGAGGGGCGCCGATCGACGGTGAAGAGGTAGAAGCTCGGCAGAACTTGCTCGTGAGCCCGGTCGTGACCGCTTGGCCTAAATCTGGCGCCTGTTCCTGTGGTCCTGGTTCCCCATTGTGTCTTCGACCCGCGTCGCCTGAACGACCCGTGACGATATAATGTCCACATTTTTAGAATAGCAGAAATCCAGGCATTTATAAAATAAGCACGCAAACCTTATACTCGGCTGGGAACAAGATGTCCTTTTGGATACTGTCGTATGTGCGCTTTGAAAAGGAGCAGATGCCGGCATTCTCCACGAGTCGCAGGGGTTGCGTTGGGCTGCATCCTGTGAACAAAATGGCAGCGGCCAGAAGCACGTTGCCAAGTCCAATCTGCCTCTGTGTTGGCTGTCTATACCACTTTGTGCTGTGCATATTTGGACGTGTCACCACAACAAGAGAGCCGATGACCTGGAAAAACACATAGGGCAAGATTAAACAATGATCGCAGGAAGATATAAAACCACATATTTAGCATATTACTGTTATCAACTGAGAAAAGATTACTGCAACTGCTGCAATGGATAAGTGAGACTCAGTTACACACCTTCAGTGAAAAATATGCTGGGTGATGGCACTTCCTGCAGAGATTGGTGAGTTGCAGAAAGCAGTCCTCACAAACACTGAACCTCCGAGGTGGTGATGGTTCAAAGGAAAACCTGCAGGCAGTTTATTATTGTCATATAAATAATGAAACAATATGCTCAATGTTCAACTACCTAAACCCTAAAGAAGGACCACCATCAGGTGCTACTACAAAAATATTTATTTGTTGATGTTACGCACAGGTTCTACTGAAGCAAATTTCGCCATTAACGAAGATACCTACATGCTGCTGAGCTTTTATATGTGTGCCTAGGCCTTGCTTACTAGTACACTTACACTGCTGAGGTGTTCAAACTTGGTTGGTAAGTATTCTCATGAAGATTCTCTTCGAATGTTGCAGACAAACCATCCCAGTTTGGCGTCGAACATCTCAGAGTTGTGTCCTCTTGCAGCATAATATCGGCAACTGTGAAGTCTGTCTGAGATTCTGCAATTGGGAGGAGAATTAAGAGCAATGTACAGTTGCAAACATTGTGAAAATAGTCGGCCAAAATGGCAGAGTTGTACCACAGATGAGCAGTGCGTGTGTCCAGAATGAGAGATGCATTACATTGGTGTACCTCGACTGTTCAGCGCAAAGATACCAGCCTATTGTGTGCATACTTGTAGATTTACACCACAGAATCATATGATTTCTTTTTCTTGAGGCATAGTACAAAGGCTTCCAACTCCTGGGCAAAACACTGAACTTTTATTGCTGGGGCTGCTCCCTGTAATGATCAACTGAATAACTAGCTCGCTTACAGCTACTTTAAAAGAAACTTATGCCTGACTTGCCAACAGTAAACGACCTTGACGCTTCTCTCAGAGAAGAGTGCTGTTCAACAAACTATTCACATAATTGTTAAACGATTCAAAAAAAGACCTCACGTTAGTGTACTTGCTGGTATGGCTTATGGAGTTTAACGTCCCAAGACGACTCGGGCTATAAGGAACGCCACAGTGGAGGATTCCAGAAAATTTCGACCATCTTGGGTTGTTTAATGTGCACCGACAATCCACAGTACATGGGCCTCTTGCCTTTCACCTACATCGAAATGCAACCGCTGAGGCCCGTATTGAAACTGTCTATTTCGGGTCAGCAGCCGGGCTAATGACTAAATCAGTAGTACTCTTCCCAAGAACACAAAGAATGATATGTTTGAAAATCACATGTAATGGCACAATAACGTATAATTAGTGCTACTGTTACAGAGATTAACAGCAGCAACTACTCTCAAAGTCGCAATGCATGCATTACAATATGTTTCTTATTTTTTAAAAAGGAGACAAGAACTCTTTTGCACACATACCATCTTCCTGTGTTGCATGCCCTGTTTGCACACCAACACCTTTCGTTTTAGGCATGAATGCCACCTGCGCAGATTTCCATGGCACTGGGGCTGTGCATTGAACCTGTGCATCAGACTTGGTAGGTGCAGGTTTTGCTGGCACTGTGAGAAGCGGTGCTGCTTGGCCATGGGTAAGCGCTAACATCGAAATAAAATGAACAAAATTGTGCATGGAAACTAATGCCAAGGCTTCAGAGTATACAAACAGTCATTTATAGAAATAGGCCATGACAAACTTATGCTAGACAGTCATACAGGCTGTTTGTCAAGTGCTTGCCCCAAAACCGATGTATAACAAGACTTGTTATGTACAAGGAAACAATGCATGAATCAATGGTTTCCGAGGACCTTCACTGAAACAGGGTGGTAGTGGGTGCCACTATGTTTTGTATTTTTTGAATTCTAAGCCAATCAATCTGTGCGACTTTTATTTCAAGTAGAAATTTCGAAATTGTTTGAGCTATCTCAAATCTGAATCCTGATCTTGTATCACTAGGTTATTGCACTGGTTTTAAGCCGACAATCTTGCAACTGTCTCTGGCTAATGTCAATGATGGACGTTTCACATTACTTTTATTACTTCTGAAGCCTGTGCATGTATCAATTCTGGATGACTACTGCCACATCCTAGGAAGATAGACCACTTGTTTTCTTAAGTTACCTTCACTTTCCTTAATTAGTCATCTTTCTGTAGCCGCGATTGCAGTTTGAAACAGTAGAGCTCAGTATTCTGAATTATCATGGAATGATTCTTTCCCAATTTTCCTTTTCTATTTCCTACACAAGCCCAAGCAGCTTCCTTGATGTTTTTGATCATTGTCAGAAGGGGGCATGTGGATGAAAAACAGTCAATAGTATCCTCGATGTTAAAAAAGGCAGCTGTCGGGATGCGCCCCGCTTGACTGCCCTCTTCAACTGACGAAACTAGGGTGATGACATTATCAGTCACTGACCTGCTTCGGCGGAACCCATTAATTTCTTGGGAATACAGTTGACGGTTTTTAAGGAGCCATGCGACGCGCTTGTAGGTCACTTTCTCCTTAAGCTTACCTACGCAGCTCAATAGGGCGACGGGCCGAAAAGATGCGTGGCTTGATGGCTGCTTTCCAGGTTTCAAGACGGGCACAATTTTCGCCAGCTTTCATTCTTTAGGGACCTCACCAGTCATCTAAGAAGTATTGAAATATTCGCGGATGCGGAGACGAGAGTTGCAGGCATGTTTGAGATAGCTTCATAGCTCACTTTGTCATGGCCATGGGACGTGCGCTTGTTTGACTTGGCGATAGGAGCAGTCAGTTCTGTCATGAGCGGTAGGTCCAACGCAAGCCTCGCCGCCTCTGGGGCCCCGGTTGGCTGTCTGCACAGAATTTCAATGGCCTCGTCCCCGCTGACAGTAGTGTGCAAAATTCATTGGAAATTGTTTTTAAAGATCTCCTTTTATGCATAAACAGTCCGGCGAAGGGGTGCAGCTGTTTGGGTGGCTTGCGCATGCCTCTAACGGTTTGACAAATCTTGTCTACTCTCCGGTGCACATTTAACGTTGAACTTTCAAAGCCTCACAATCTTCGTCGACGAAGTTCATTCAGGTCGCGCCGATTGTTTCGCTGTGCCCGCCGGCAAGGATGAAGGTCTTCAACGCTTTTTATGTTGAAAGTTTTTGTTTCGGCACGCCTGAGAATAGCAAGCAGCATTTCAAACGCCTCGTCATTTTGGGGTGAGCTGCCGTTTTTAGCTCAAATTCGCGTACTTGTTTCGAGGCATTGAGCTATTTCCAGGACCAGTTCCTCGCTCTAGGTCGCCGCAGTGGTTTCACTGCTTGCTGCCTCCTTGTATGCGCCCCAATCCGTAGAGCTTGCAATGATTTTTTCTGGTGACATCTGCGCACGGACAGCTGATACAAGGATTGGGCGACAGTCACTGGCACATGTTTCCAAATCAGTGCACCATGTAAACTATTGCGCAACTGAACTTGTTACAAAGGTGACATCGATGCAGCTGGCAGTCGTCGGTCTCGGACGTAGGTAACGCTGCTTTCATTCTGAGACTGAGTTAAATGTTTTTGAAAGACGGTCAACAAGTTTTGCACTTCGCGCACATGTGCGTGAGCCGCCTCAAAATTCATTGTCAGCAGTTAAGTCTCCACAAATTATGTATTGTAGACGTCGTGGCTATCAAGTCAAGTTTGTACTTCTGGGATACTTTTTGACGAGGGCCTTGCGCGCGCAAGAGCCTTGATAGCTGCAAACAGCACAGGAATCAGTAATCCGGAGATGTATTTCGGTGTTGACGTTTTGCTGCCTTTCGCAGGATTTCCTGTTGCATTGAGGTGCCTTAGTCTGCGGCTGAGAGTGGCCATTTCTCGAGACTTGTGTCGACTGTTCCAATGCCTTGGAAGTAGGCGCTGTACGCAAGGCCTCTCCACATTTCTTTTTTCTGCTGATGCATATATGCTTTTAGCTCCCTTGAATCGTTGCGTCGATGCATCTTGGCCAACGTCTGGCTTATTCTGGAAAAGCACCCCAGGGTTAGGTGATCGTGCATGTCGCTTTAGTGGCT
Source organism: Amblyomma americanum (assembly GCF_052857255.1). Classification (NCBI taxonomy): domain Eukaryota; kingdom Metazoa; phylum Arthropoda; class Arachnida; order Ixodida; family Ixodidae; genus Amblyomma; species Amblyomma americanum. The sequence continues at coordinate 158,322,263 of NC_135503.1, forward strand.
TCGCTAGCACTTGCTCCATAATACGTGCAAGTCTAACAGCTTCCTTTTTAATGCACCCTCCTTACGAAGCAGGATATGGGTCTGGCGGCAACATGGACAGGTGCCTTAGGTTTTTCTTCTTCGCTTTACTGATTATTGCACTCGCCGGATGCCCGTGTTATGAAAATGGCACATCTTCGCTTCAACAATCATTAACTGAGCTGTGCTCGGTCACTGTTGACCCCTCGGGAGTTGCTCCGTTTACGCCGCTGCTGGATAACCATAGCGTGATGCCGCATGAAGAACTTCACCTCGTCATCTGGCCAGCGATCTGCCGGAGATGCAGCGCATCGCGCGGGACAGCAGCGACATCTGAGTGCTCACACCGGGATAAAAGGTCATCGCCCTTCGTGAACTACTTTAGTGTGTCTGGCGGCAGCATGGACAGCTGCCTGAGGTTTTTCTGTTTCGCTTTACAGGTGGGTAAATGTCACGACCGTAAATTCTATAGAAGCAACGATGTGCTTCTACTGCTGTTGCCAGACCCCATTGTGCTTGTTGTGCTTGCTGAAACTATTAGTTTGTAAGCAGGGATTGCAAAAAGTTTCCACCTTCTTTCTGCGATTTTTGAGGTCAACCCTGGAACACCCCCGGAACATCATGTTGAGTCGAGATCAGAAAAAAAGTGTTGGGTGAATTACTGGTTGGTCAAGCCCGCATTAGCAAAGAACTCGCGGCCCTCACTGATAAGATTGCCTCGTTTGACGGTCTTTTGACAACACCAAAAGCGTCTTCTGCTGCTACAAATGACGTCACCTTGCGTGTTGAAGAATTAGAAAAAACTGTGGCTGGCATAAAGGATATTGTGCATAGCATTTACCAAAAAACGATGAACTAGAGAATCATCCTACAGGAATAACTTAATCATACAGGGCTGGCAGGAACTTCCAGATGAGACCCCTGATAAGCAACTCAATTCAATGACGTAAAAATACCCGCACCTACTAACAACAAAGCTAGGTGTGGCATGCGATAGTATCGAGTGTTGGCACCGATTATGCTTTCGAAGAAATTGAAAAGGCCTGTGATATTCAAGCTGTCAGACTTTCGAACTAAGTGTGCTATATGCGCAACTTGAGCAAATTAAAGGGATCCATGGAATACATAACTGAGGACATTTCGGTGCACGTGGGTTCTGTCCGTAAACTACTATGGTATAATTCCATAGGAAGAACGGCACCAAATCTGGTCTACAGTTTGACCACCTATTTATAGACAATGCTCGGTATTCGTGGGACGATGCCAACAAGTCCCTTGCTAAAGTTCCCGCTAGTACGATCGCACAGAACAATGTTTAACTTCCACTGAAACAAAAAACCAAACACTTTTGAACGTGAATGCCCGGAGTTTACTAAATAAGTATGTCAACTTCAATTGTCTTGTAGAATGCCATGAGCCGTCAGTAATATGTATCACTGAAACTTGGTTGAACAAATCAATTTCTGATAACGAATTCTTACCGCCCTGTTACTAGTTATTAGGAAAGATAGGCACTTTGGTCGTGGTGGTGGTGTAGCACTTTTTATCAAGAATGATATCGAATACGTGAAGCTGCCTGATCTCCCTGAAACAGAGTCTGGTGCAGGATTAGGGTATGTGGTTCCTTTGTAGGAATTGGTGCTGTATACCAACCGCAAGATGACGATGGGAACTCCATTTTGGCTCTCACTGATTATATCGTAAAGCAAAAACTTCGTGTTAGTAAACTGATTGTCTGTGGGGATTTCAACACACCTCACGCCGACTGGAATTCCTCGATTGCATCTGGCCGCGACTAGGCTCTCCGTAATGCACTGATTGACTTGACCGTCTCATTTGATTTAACTCAGGTTGTTAATTGTGCCACTAGAGAGTGCTCCGTCCTAGGTCTTGTCTTCGTCTCAGCAGATTTGATGGGTGAAGATTTTCAGTGTGATGTCATACAAGGTCTGTCAGATCATAGCGCTGTACTTGTTAGTCTTTCTGTTGGCTGTGAACTTAAGAATCTGGCATACATTGTTGTAACAGATTTTGCGAATGCCGACGACGATGGTGTTCTTTCGATGCTTGCGGATTCCTTCGATAATTTTCTGCTTTCTAGCAATGTTTGTAGCATGGACGGGTTGGCGGAAAAGTTTTACACGATTGTGTCTGAATGCATATCGATGTTTGTAGCGACCAAGTGTGTGAAGTGTAATTCTGAATATCAGTGGTAAAACGGAGAGATAATACAGATTATACGTCGCTTAAAGCGACTTCGCCGGCGCGGTCGGTCCACGGAAAACAACAAGAATGTACTGCTACGCACGCTAAAGGAAAAGTTTAAAACTAAGGTGCACGAGGCTAGATACTTCCATTATAACGATACTTGGTTAGTATTCGTTAATGAAAACCGAGCCAAATTTTGGAAGCCAATTAATTCGCCTTCTCCCCATTCGTGTTCATCACAAAATCATTACAAAAATCGTATGAACAGTAGACCATTCAGGTCTTTTCTCGATTGACATTATTTTTATTTTTTCCCGCACACAGCAAAGATGTGGAATAAATTTGATGGCCTGTTGCGACGTTCACCAACATAGCAGTTTGTCAAAAAAGTGCCTACTCATGTATTGCGATTTATCTTATTTCTTCTATGTAACCACTCCTGAAATGTCTTACACTGAGGCAGCACATTTTGTGAATAAAGAATAAATAATGTGGGCTATTGCAGTTTGCGCGCTTAGGTAACGATCTCATGTGCATCCCTTTTACGAATGGGGGCCAGCACTGACTTTGCTGCGAACAGAACCTCTGCATTATCTCAAGGTATGGCCTTGCCGCTGACCTTTTTAACATTGTGTTGCTGCTCTTACATATTCAGTTACGGGGTAACTGCAGAATCCAAGTGTAACCTTTTTAGGCAGTGGTGAATAATTGGCGAATTCTAAGATAACTGACCTACGGCGTACTTCTCCGACCCTGCCACAGTCTTCAGGAACGTGAGCACGGAGGATAGACAATCCAGAAAAGGACAAAGAATACTTATACTGAGAATAAATATCGAAAATATGGGACTGGGTTGGGACAGCCCGTCCGCTAATCGTCCAGTTTTTACTAAGAAAATCGGTAGAAACCGTTTTCGCATGTGTTGCTAGGTTTTAAAACGGTGTGTTTTCTTGACGTATTCATTTTGTGCACACACTGGAAAATAAAGAAAGCTATGTTTTGCAATGAAACTAGTTACAAGCAGCAGTTAGAGCTACCGGTGCGTGCTGGTCGAAAATCTCAGACTCTGGCTTAGGAATAGTGGGTTTTATGTGCACAAATCAGGCGAGGCGATGATGCCAGACAACCCTACCGTTAACATACAAAGGCTTAGAGTGCAAGAAAAGGACACATCAGAAGGAACCCTACAAGGGCGGCAAGCGCATTGCGCATTGCCCGGGTTAATCTTTCTCCATGTTAAATGCTCTGCAAATCAGCCTCTCATTTACGGGCTAGTGGCTCTTACCTGTTGAGCTAAGTTACCATGCAGCCGTAATTACAGAGTTCTGATTATGGAAACAAGTGTTCTTACTAATGGCATTACGCTACAAAATATTGTATATTGAAAAACAAGTTTTTTCCCACAAGTCTGTCAATTCCCTTCTACGATTTTATTTTAGAGCTGAAGGAATGGTTACTAGTTATTAGACACCATATGTAGTAAAAAGTAGGAAGGGCCAACCTTTAGTGACTACCTTGAAGGAGGTAATAAAGATAAATAAAAAAATGAAAGAATTAGCAAATTCTGTTCTTAATACCTTTTTATATCTTTATTTTTTAACAGGGTGTGGTTTACGCTGTCTCGCCTCGTCGCGGGTGTTGTATGTCTATTTGTACTAATCCTGGCGTCCTTCGAGCCCGAAAGGAAGCCCTAGCCATTGGTATCGTGAACTAAAGACGACCACCCTCGCCTCGTGCGCGTGACATCACTGGTAAAAACATGAAAATCTAAAGAAATTCTGGCTCCGAAAACAGGCAAGCACTCTTAGAAGGCGCAGCGTAGAAGCTAGATCACCGTTGTTGTCACGGTAGTGCTTTCTACTGATCGACGTAATGAAACGAGTCCATACATGAAGCGTAGTTTCGTGACGACACTTGCTGTATGCACAGACAATAAGCTCGCATGCATTCCTGCCGTGAGGTAATCTAAGAATAACAGAGATGGTACCGCAATTTTTTGCTTTCTTTTTATTATGGTTCAGTTATTGCATACTCCTTGTCAGTGGCTCTCAGGCCACTTCAAGCTGTCAGAAGCAGCTTCATGGCTGAATAACCGCCACAGTCTTCCCGAAAGCTGTTCGATAAACTGTGCCGTCGCTCGCGCTACCGTCGAACAACTGTTTTGTTCGCGTCCTTGCCGCGCCTTTTTACTGCACGGACTCCGGAAGCGGCTACGAGCCACCTGCTCCTGCTTTGTTCTTCCTTCACACCACGGCATGGTCATTTCTTTCAGAGTTTGTCTACTTGGAGAGCACCTGCGGCTTCTTTCATTTAACCGTAACTTTAAAGGCAAAGTATTCATGCTCTCCGCATAGCATTGGATAAAACTACACTGCAAAGGGCGAACCCTGCTGTCTATCCTCTCCGCAGGACTTCTGTTGCATGCGTTGTGTACCGGCGCTGACATGCTTTTCGTCAGTGCGCATGCGTTACATGGCTGTAAGTGCAACGCGCTTCCATGAATAAGCCAGCTCGTTCGTTCGACACTTGGCGATCGTGTCGTTTCATATAAACTGACAAAGAAAATAGGCGGCAGATTGACAGCATGACCGGCAAGGAATGTAAGACATAGTCCATCGAAGTTCTGGGATTTCGACACCATCATGGAAAATGGGGTAGAGGACTTCAACTCGTTCGTCGAACGTTTCAGCCACTATTAGAAGGTGACACAAATTGAAGGAGACATTCTAAAGAAGTCCGCTTTCATAAGCGCCCTCGCAAGAAACACGTACAAGGCCCTCAAAGATCTGCTGTTGCCTGCAAGTCCCAAGGACAAGTCATTGCCAGAGGCTGGTGAGGGTACTTAAAGAACACTACGCACTGGGGACTGGGGAGTAATTGCAGGGAAGTTCGAGGCCAACCACCGGTACTAGCTGGAAACTGAGTCTATTTCAACGTTGGTCTTGCACTGCGACACCTTGCTGCCAAGTGCACATTCGGAAATTTTTTGAGCGACGCGTTGCAGGAAACTTTCGTCGAGGGGCTCCGCACCCGCAATCCTCATAGTCAAGCAGCACTACTGAAGAATAAATAGTTGAACTTCAAGACAGCTTGCCATTAGCAAGAAGCACGGAACTTGCTGAAAAAGAATCAAAAAGCTTTGGATCGTCGGAGGGCACCGAGTCAACAGAAAAGTCGCGGGTAACACAAACTCAAGGTGAACGTGCCGTTAAATTCTTCAACGAACGGAACCTGCTGTAGAAGTGGTTGACAAGCATGACGTTAGAACGTGCATGTATCGCAATGCAAATTGTCACTAGAGTAAGAGCGGGGGAAACTTATCAGAGGCGTCCATGCATAAAACAAAGCAACGAAGTCAACGTACCAGAAGCGGAGCCCGAATATTACCAATTCTTTTTCAGGTGCAAAGGAGCAAACACTAGGTTCGATCCTGTAAAGTAAGATAAAAATGTGCAAAACAGCCAGTGACTGTGAATACAGATAGCGGGACACCTGTGTCTATCGTGGACGAGTAAGTATACGCGAAGCTGCCGTGAAAAGCTGAAGCGGAGCAGAGGTTCAAAGCAGCATGTTATAACTAATGACTTACGGCGGAGCGCGGTGTGCAGCTCGAAACAAAAGGTCAAGCATACGTCATTGTGGAATATGAGGGGCAAATGAAAACGCTGCCTGTTCCTGTGGTACCAAGATCTCTGCCACGCCTCTTGGGGCGATATCGGCATGGGCAGCTGAAGCTAAACTGGAATAATCGTCCGCTTAGAAGTGGGCGAGAAAATTGTGTACTTTCTTCAGAAGTACCACAATGTGATTCCATTAAAAATAGGGTTGATAGAAAGCTATCAAGCTCAATTAGTATAAAAACTTTCGGTGTTAAAAGGCAGGGCAGTCTCTTACGCACTCAGATGCCCTGCTGAGCAGGAGCTTCGGGCATTGCAAAAACAAGGAGTACTGGAGCCGGTCGTGCAGAGTGAGTGGAAAATATCGCTGGTGACCGTACCGAATGCAGATAAAATGGTTATATTTTGTGGAGACTACATGGTTACTCTTGGAAGCACAGCCTGTTGTGCGAGTTCGTGCAGCATTGCAGACCACATACGAGTGCACGAAAACAAATACAGAGCAGGACGAAGACAAAACGAGCGCTTGTGTTCTCTGTTTCCTCCCACGCCTTTGGTCGTGTGCGCTCGTGCGTGGACTGCAATGGTTACTCTTAACCCGGCTATTAACGCTGACCAGTATTTGTTTCTTTTAGCGGTGTCGTGGTGACCTCATGTTTTGAAAAGTGTTCGCACTTGTGTATCTTATTTATGTCACCTGCTAGATTTAGGGGGCGATGCCGAGCCAAACCCGGGACCCTTGAGGAAAAGCTTGACCTTGTGGCCTCTTCTATCTTACGCCTTGAAGCTAGCAATGCTGTCCTTAAAGAATCTGTGAACAAAGTACTTCAGATTCACGCAGACTTAAAAATTCATTAAAAAAACTGGAAAACCGAGTTCAAAATTCAGAGCAGAAAGTCGCAACAGCACCATCTGCTCTGTCCGTGGTGAGCAATGACAAGGGTCTTACACTTGTACAAGGAAAACTTGACACCTTCCAAAACTCTCTAGGCGATCCAATGTTCTATTTTACGCTATAGCTGATCCAGAGAAGTTGGAAACCTTCAAAGAGCTTGAACGACTCGTATATCACTTTTGTAAAGAAAAACTTGGGCTTACTGTAGAATCTGTTTCCGCAGCTCATCGTGTGGCCTGCTTTTCTTCCGAGAAAAAGCGGCCTATTATAGCCAAATTCTTTACTGAGAGATAAGTTGACTTCGTCATGAGCCGCAGCTAAAAGTTAAAAAACACCAACTTAAGTATCTCGCGTGATTAATCCAAAGCCAATTAGCGAAAAGCGACGGAAGCTCCTCCAGTTCTCAAAATCTATCAAGAAAGATGGGGATAAAGTGCGATTTGTTTTCAACAAGCTCTTCGTTAACGATGATATTTACGTGTGGAACGCCAATGAAAGTCGGGCCATTCTTGTATACGGCGCGATGATGATGTATGACGTCCTCCCTCCGTTTCCGTAAACCTGGCTCGTGTACCACCTCGCCTGTCAAATTACATTGGGTATTGATAACGAATGTCTCTTTTTACACACCAACATTAGAAGTGTTTCAGGCAATGGTATTGCACTATCATCTTTTATCGATTCATGTCAAACTTCTTTAGTGATACGAACTGAGACGTGGCTGAACGAAACTATTCATGATGTCAACATCTTTACCAGTGCATGCACTTTCAAGTTTTTTCGCTCCGGTACACAATTGCGAAGGGGGGGGGGGGGGGGGCGGTCTCCTCATCGTGATTAACGAACAATTCATTGCCACACCTATCGTTATCGCTTGTTTCCTTGAATGTGTCTGCATTTCTTTGAAGGGTGCTGCATTTCGAGTTATCAGCATTTTCTACCGCCCGCCCCACATGTCTGGTGCATTTTCAGATAAAAATCATCGCTTGTTGAGCGAAATGTATGTGCGTTTTCCCAATTCGGCTGTTATTATATATGAAGATTTTAATTTTCCAAGCATTAATTGGTCAACACTTCCCGTCGCGGCCCCAGAAGCAGCAGCACATTCTTTTCTCATCACTTGTCTTGATTTTTGATTAACGCAAATCATCAACCAACATGATAAGTTTATGGTTTTATGGGGGTTTAACGTCCCAAAGCGACTCTGGCTATGAGAGACACCGTAGTGTAGGGCTCCGTGAATTTCGACCACTTGGGGTTCTTTAACGTGCACTGACATCGCAGAGTACACGGACCTCTAGAATTTCGCCTCCATCGAAA